>NW_010363558.1:0-843 GCF_000414095.1 Morus notabilis | reverse complement strand
GCTGAAAACTTTTGTTGTGTAACGGCGCCAATCAACCGATAGATCTAATTTCTGTTTGCGCTCGACAACCGCCATGAGAGCGGCGACATCTTTTGGTGTCGTAACGGGGCCCACCATCCGTCATATCGAAGCTCTTTTCGTGCTGTACACCTGCCACGGGAATGGGGACACCCTTTGGTGTCGTAACGGGCCCCACCATCCGTCATATCGAAGCTCTTTTCGTGCTGTACACCTGCCACGGGAATGGGGACACCCTTTGGTGTCGTAACGGGCCCCACCATCCGTCATATCGAAGCTCTTTTCGTGCTGTACACCTGCCACGGGAATGGGGACACCCTTTGGTGTCGTAACGGGCCCCACCATCCGTCATATCGAAGCTCTTTTCGTGCTGTACACCTGCCACGGGAATGGGGACACCCTTTGGTGTCGTAACGGGCCCCACCATCCGTCATATCGAAGCTCTTTTCGTGCTGTACACCTGCCACGGGAATGGGGACACCCTTTGGTGTCGTAACGGGCCCCACCATCCGTCATATCGAAGCTCTTTTCGTGCTGTACACCTGCCACGGGAATGGGGACACCCTTTGGTGTCGTAACGGGCCCATCAGCCGTGAGATCAAAGCTCCGTTCACGCCCTACAACCGACACGGGAACGGCAATAACTGTTGGCGTCGTAACGGGGCCATTAGCCATTAGATCGAAGCTCTCTTCGCGCGCTACCGCCGCCAGGGGAACGGTGACAACTTTTGGTGTCGTAACGGGGCCCCTCAGCCGTTAGCTCAAATCTCTCTTCGCGATCAACGAATGGCACGAGAACGGTGACAACTTTTGGTGTCGTAACGG
>NW_010363557.1:0-500 GCF_000414095.1 Morus notabilis | reverse complement strand
GCCCCGGGAAGGGCGACAAATTTTGGTGTCGTAACGGGGCCAATTAGCCATTAGATCAAACCTCTCTTCGTGATCTACAACTGGCACGACAACGGCGACAACTTTTTATGTCGTAACGGGTCCCATAATCCATCCGATCAAACCTCTCTTCGTGATCTACAACTGGCACGACAACGGCGACAACTTTTTATGTCGTAACGGGTCCCATCAACCGTTAGATTAAAGAAGCTCTCTTCGCGATATACGAATGGCACGGGAATGACGACTACTTTTGTTGTCGTAAGGGTGCCCATCAGCCGTTAGATCGAAGCTCTCTTCGCGATATACGAATGGCACGGGAATGACGACTACTTTTGTTGTCGTAAGGGTGCCCATCAGCCGTTAGATCGAAGCTCTCTTCGCGATATACGAATGGCACGGGAATGACGACAACTTTTGTTGTCGTAATGGTGCCCATCAGCCGTTAGATCGATGCTCTCTACGCGATCTACGACTGCCAC
>NW_010363556.1:0-573 GCF_000414095.1 Morus notabilis | reverse complement strand
TTCAGGGTTCAGGGCTCAGCGCTCAGGGCTCAGGGCTCAGGGCTCAGGGGTCGGGGTTCAGAGTTCTAGGTTCGGGGTTCGGGGTTAACAGTTCAGGGGTTCCGCGTTCACGGTTCGGGGTTCAGGGCTCAGGACTAAGGGCCCATGGTTAAAGGCTAAGGGTTCAGGGTTCAGGTTTCAGGGTTCAAGGTTCATGGTTCAGGGTTCAGGGTTCAGTGTTCAGGGTTCAGGGTTTGGGGTTTGGGGTTCAGGGTTTGGGGTCAGGTTTCGACGTTCGGGGTTCAGGTTCACGGTTCACGGTTTAGGGTTCAGGGTTCAGGGTTCAGGGTTCAGGGTTCAAGGTTCAGGGTTCAGGGTTCAGGGTTCAGGGTTCAGGGCTCAGGGTTCAGGGTTCAGGGTTTAGGGTCCAGGGTTCAGGGTTCAGCGTTCAGGGTTCAGGGTTGGGGGTTAGGGGGTTAAGGGGTTTAGGGTGTTTAGGGTTTAGGGTTTAGGGTTTAGGGTTCCGGGTTGAGTGTTCGGGGTTTGGGGTTCAGGGTTCGGGGTTCGGGGTTCAGGGTTTAGGGTTTAGGGTTT
>NW_010363555.1:28150-30331 GCF_000414095.1 Morus notabilis | reverse complement strand
TAATCCTGAGTTATTAGCATACTCATATTTGTGAATTTATGTCTTTTAACTTACTCGGTACGAATTTTCATAGATCATGAGATAGTCAGTTTTTGAAGGTCAACAATTCTGCTGTCATAGTCATTCTCAATTGTCAACGATCCAACTCTACAGCTCAACTATTGACCAATTAAGAAGAAATTACATTAATTTACAGTTTAAGAACAATTTAAAACTATCTTTGCACAAGGATATTGCGAAAAAGAATAAATTACATAATTCATCTAGAGATATTGGAAAGCATTGTGAGAATAATTATTTTCATGGTGAAAGACTCATGTATATATATATATATTATGAGATAGTCAATTTTTCTATTATATTATGTGATAGACATTCACAAATGTCAACGAATTATTAAATTTTATATCTATTCTTTAATAGATGCGTGCTTCATATCATGTCAACTGTAGTATGCTGAAGCTTCGTGTCGTGCATGTACCAAGCACAAATTAAAGGGAGAAAGTGATAAACAATATTAGTTTCTTAACATAATTAAAACAAATGACATAATTTTTTTTAAAAAGTTAGTAAATATCCATCATTTTGAAATTTATTGTGTAAATCCTATATTTACTTGAAGATCGAATTTAGTTAATTTGAGATTTATTAGATCCGAATTTACCTCTAAATTGAATTTGATAATTCCGACATTTAATGAATCTCGAATTTATCCTATGATCAAATAGGATAAATCTGAAATTTACGAGATTTACTCTCATACAACCCCAGATTATATACATTTTTTATCCATATTTACTAATTTTTCTATTTACATAAGATTTACTAATTTTTTTGCTAACAAACTCATCTTTTACCCATACAAATGTTCGTTTAGAATAAAAAATACAAATTACTTAAAATTGTAGTAATTGTGTTATAGGTGGTGCGTCTACTAACACCCTATTTTTTTACTTTTCACACACCCTTTTTTAATATTACTAAAATATTCATTGATAAAATTACTTTTAGAGCCACTAATATTTTTAAAAAATATTCATATCCCACAATTAAAAAATGGGCGCGTCTATTTGTGTTTGGCAGAATACCAATATTAGGTAATGCATTTTCGTGTTTGGCAGCATAGCAAAAAGAATACCAACGTTAGGTACGTAATGCCATTTCGTGTTTGGCAGAATACCAACATTAGGTTGTCCTATGGGGCATTTTAGCCCTTTCTAATTGTTTTGTATTATAAATTATTAAGAGTTTGGTATCATGGGGTGGAAATTGTAAATATGGATAGATTATGTGTCAATCTGTAAATGGGAGTAAGTAGATTGCTTTTTCTTCTATTTTTTGTTTTCTTGCTGAGCTGGAGATTTGTTGCAACAAGATCTTTTTCATGTTTCTTTTCCGTTTTGTATAAGGACCTTTCTGGCTATTTTTTCCTGCAAGCAATTCAGTGAGTGCTTCATTTTTCCCACGTCTCTCGGTGGTGTTTGTTTCCTTTTTCTAATATGGTATCAGAGCGATTTGGTTCCTCTGCCAATCTCTAGAAATTTTCCACTACCCGTCCAATGACTAGGGCCGGTGGAAATCCCAACAATCGCGTGGTTGTGGGTTCCTCAGCTCCATCGGCCATGGAGGATTCAGCGAGCCCTTTCTTCCTGCACAATGGAGACCACCCGGGAATCGTTTTGGTTTCCAATCCACTCGCTGGATCCAATTTCAACACCTGGAGCCGAGCCATGATTATGGCTTTGATCGCCAAGAATAAGATCGGATTCGTTGATGGGAGCATTGCATGACCTGAAGCAGACGATCTCCTCTCTGGCGTGTGGATACGCTACAACCACATGGTGTTTTCCTGGATCTTGAATGCTATAAGTCGAGACATAGCCGACAGTCTTCTTTACATTGATACTGCTGCTGAGATCTGGGCAGATCTCCATGAACGCTTCCATCAGAGTAATGGGCCACGGATTTTCCAGATGAAGACTCACCTCGTGGCTTTGCATCAAGGAGCTCTTGATGTGAGCACGTATTTTCCCCGTCTAAAGATACTTTGGGAGGAGCTAAAGCTGTCCCAGCCAATTCCCGTTTGTCGCTGTGGAGGGATGAAAAGCTGGATGGAGTATCAGCAACAAGAGTGTGTGATGCAGTTCTTGATGGGACTGAATGAATCCTTCAGCCAGACAC
>NW_010363555.1:0-23275 GCF_000414095.1 Morus notabilis | reverse complement strand
TTTTGGTTTTTTCTCTTCTTCTTCTTCTTTTTTTTTTTTTTTTTTTTTTTTTTTTTTTTTTTCCTTTTTTTTTTTTTTTTTTTTTTTTGCTTTCAAGCTTTATTTATTTATTTATTTATTTATTTATTTATTTATCTTACTTGCTTGTTTTAAACCTTTTTTTAAAATTTATTTTTCAGTTTTTTTCCGTTTTCATTTTCTTTAATTGTATTTTAAATTTTGGTTCTTTTGTTCTTCTTATTTTTTAAATTTTTTTTGGCTTCCAAGCTTTTCTTTTTTCCTTTTTCAAGCTTTTTATTTGCTTGCTAGCTTTCATTTTTTTTTTTTTTTCAATTTCCATGTATTCTCTTTTTCTTATTATTTTTGTTCTTTTTTGCACTATTTTTTGGCTTTCTCTCTCTCTCTCTCTCTTTGTATTTTTTTTTATTTTTTTTATTTTCATGTTACTTATAAAATTCTTTTTCCTAAAATTTTCCCTTTGAAGAGTGTTTTAATTTTTTTTATTTTTATTTCAATGTTGCTTATAAAATTATTTATCCTACAATTTTCCGTTTAGAATATTTTTTTCTCAATTATGTTTATGAGTATTTTATTTTGTGTTCTTCAATTCCTTACTTGCATGCTGATATATAAATTTTTCTTCAACCTGTTGCTCGCATGTTTTTACTTTAATACTTGCTTGTTCTTTTGTTTTTGTTCTATTTTAAATATTGTATTTATATTGTTTCTCATTATATATTATTTTTTGTTATTCAACTTTTTGGTTGCATGCTTATATATAAATTGTTCTTCAACCTTTTGCTAGAAAGTTTTAAGTTTAATACTTGCTATTTTTATGGTTTCTCATTAAAATATATTTTTAATTGGTTTAACTCAAATTATAAGTTGAATTATTTGCATACTTATTTATATATTTTAATAGAGAAATAATTTCTTAAAAATAAATATAATTATGTTGTAAAATAATTTTTTAAAAAAAAATAAAAGCATATAAATTGTAAAGTAAAAAAAAAAAAAAAAGTTACAACGGGGACGTGCGTGCCTTAGGCACGTCTCCCATGCTAGTATGTTATAGATGGCCAATTTTTCAAGGTCAGAGGGATAAGATATTATGCAATGGAAGCCATTTCCAAATGTCAAATGAGCCAATTGCATATTGGCTGACTTAATCAATTCTAACTCCTTACACTCCGGGTCAACTTTTCAAGGTCAAACACTTATATTAAGGAAAAGTACCCTAGCACGGTAGACAGCGATAACAATGATTAACGGATTTTGTAATGATATAGAACAAAAGAAATTAATAAACAAGATTAATTAGGACGCTAAGGCCCTTTAATTTCGCAGTTCGAGGTGAGAATTTAAGTTGAAAAATAAATTTATGTTAAAACAATATTATAACACAAAAATTTAAATTTAAATTTTTGTGAAAGAAAACATTGTAATAAAAAATTTGAGTTAAGCATCTATTATATGTATAATCCTACTTTGATCCAAAGTTTGAAAATGGCATTGTTGACCCTGCAAGCAGCTTTTCATGTCGACCCTAAGATAAGAGTTCATATTGTAGTTGGGATCTACTAGATGGGGAATCCAGACAGTGACACGCGGCACGACTCGAAATCCGCACGAAGTTAGCTGATTTAAGGTTATTATAAATGAGTTTGGGTCATAATCGGGTTGACACGATTAACTATACGTGTCATCTGCAATATAATGATATATGATATAATATTAAAATTTATATGACATATAAAATACAAATAATGTGAATTTTAATATTTATAGGTAAAATTCATTTATTTATCTTTAAAGAAATAATAAATTGATCAATAAACATGTTAAACCTATCATAACCGTGTTAAATAAGTCATTACTATTTTAGTTATTTATTTAATATATATATTTGTAGTTTGAAATTCTCTCTCATTTTCGTACGTCATTTCATGCTTTAATAAAATTTTATACTTTTCTTCAGTTTGTTCTTGAACAGGTATTCAATCCCAAGAAACAGCCTAAAAGTTTTCAGATGTAAAATTTCAACATCAGGTTTCAGAGTAAATTATATACCCACTAATTAGGAGTATAAGCAAATTTTAATAGATATTAAGAAATTAACAAAAATACCTGAATTCATAAAAAAGGCGCCTGCTAGAAATCTTGAATTACTGAACTCATCTATATATATATATATATATATAATAGCAATAATTTATTTATGTGAAAAATCAAAGGTGCAAGAGATATAATTTTCCCATGCATAAAAAAATACATAGTCAACCTTCAGAAAAGTAGCAATATTCCGTGTTTAATTTTCAAATCAACCAGCTAGCAATTCTGGTCTATATAAACAGGGCAAATTAGTATCCTACTCTCATATCATAACACAAATAAACTGGTCAAGAGCAAAATGAAGTACTTTGTATTCTCTTCATCGTTAGCCAAAATTATGATGATGTTCCTTTTTCCATTTGTGTTAGCAGCTTCAGCTTATCACAATCATGAAGACTTTCTTCAATGCCTAAACTCTCGTATATCCAAGTCGAACTCTACCTTCCCTCCTCAACCCATTATCTACACTCAAAATGATCCGTCGTATCTCAATGTATTGAACTCATCCATACATAATGACCGTTTTTCTTCTCCTTCAACCCTAAAACCATTTGTTGTCATCACGCCATTTCATGCCTCCCACATCCAAGCCGCTGTTTTTTGCTCCAAAAAACATGGCATGCAAATAAGAACCCGAAGTGGCGGCCATGATTATGAGGGCTTTTCTTATGTCTCTAGTGTCTCGTTTGTCGTAATTGATATGAGAAACCTTAATTTGGTCAACGTAGATGTGGCGAGTAAATCTGCTTGGGTTCAAGCTGGAGCTACCCTTGGTGAACTCTATTATAGGATTGCTGAAAGAAGTAGAAATCTCGCGTTCTCAGCCGGCGATTGCCACACTGTTGGTGTTGGTGGACAGATCGGTGGAGGAGGCTATGGCTATTTGACACGAAAATATGGCCTTGCAGCTGATAATATTCTGGATGCAAAACTAATTGATGTTAAAGGAAGAATTCTTGATAGAAAATCTATGGGTGAGGATCTGTTTTGGGCCATACGTGGTGGTGGAGCAGCAAGCTTTGGAATCGTTCTTGCATGGAAACTTCAACTAATTCACATTCCATCGACAGTGACTGTGTTTGATGTCAAGAGGAACATGGAAGATGATGCAACAAAGAAGCTCGTTTATCAATGGCAACGCCGTGCTCACAAAGTCGATGAAGACCTATCAATCTATGCTAGGTTCCAAACTGAGAGTTCTATTGATAAAGAAGGCAATAAGAAAATTGTGCTAGGAGCTTCTTTTCGCACCACATTCCATGGAAACATGGATAGGCTCCTTCAAATAATGCAAAAGGAGTTTCCCGAAATGGGTTTGCTAAGACAAGAGTGCACTGAAATGAGTTGGGTCGAATCCTTTCTCTATCACAATTATTTCAGAAATGGAGAATCCTTAGATGTTTTACTCAACAAGACATCTAATTTCAATATGGAATCATTCAAAGCGAAATCCGACTTTGTGGAAGAGCCCATTCCAGATGACGTATTCGAAGAAATGTTAGGAAGGTTGTACGAAGAAGATGTAGGAAGAGTTTTGATAGATCTATTTCCTTTCGGAGGAAAAATGAATGAAATTTCAGAATCCGCAATTCCATTCCCATACCGAGCTGGAAATCTCTACAACATTCATTACTTGGTTAGTTGGGGAGAAGATGAGAATTTTACAACATCTCAAAAGCATATGAGTTGGGTAAGAGGACTCTATAATTATATGACTCCTTATGTGTCAAAAAATCCGAGGGCTGCATATCTCAATTTTAGAGACCTTGACATTGGGATGAATAACAATAAGGGCAACATCACAAGTGTTTATAATAATGTTGCACGAGCTAGGATTTGGGGTACTAAGTATTTCAAGAACAATTTCAATAGGTTGGTTCATGTAAAAACTATAGTTGATCCAACTAATTTCTTTAGAAATGAACAAAGCATCCCACCTCTTCATTGACATTAAAATTATTGTGATTAGAGATCCTTGTTAGGTTAAATTAAAACTATTGGTATTAGTTCTTTTATTTCATTCTTTTTTAATAAAGGCCTTCTGGCGACCTTATCATGTATGTGTACCAATTTTATAAATGCTAAATAAAACTCCATTGTTATGATTTAGAATTCCCTTTATATATAATATATTGGTGCACTGCGCATGATCAACTATTTTCGTTTGAAGAATTTACACTAATTTATTAATAATAAACCATGAGTTTAAACGCATCGCTTTACATTTTTCCAAAGTTGGTGTAGTATGATTTTCGGTTTTCCCTTAAAGCGACCGATTTTATTTATTTTTATCTTAATTATGTAGTATAGTTTCCTATTTTTAATGTTAATTAATGTTAGCAATTAACATACCGCTCAAACACGACATCAATTGCAGCCTTTGTTTATGACCCATGATTTATTCACTTTTTTATTTAGTCCTTACCCTATTGCGCTGTTGAATTTATTTTGAAATTAATTAAATGTTGAGTGCGATTCATCTTCTGTGGTTCAATATGTGAATGATCCAATTAGTTCGGCTGTTGAAGAGCCTATTTTAACAAATATTAGACTGCTATTGAGTGATGTTGGTGGTGATACTTGCAGTTTTGTTGCTCGCACAGGCAACAAAGCAGCCCATACACTAGCGCAATTTACCTTCTCGTTAGATTATGACTATTATTGGTTGGAGGAATTTTCTGATTGTATTTTCAATATTGTATGTCGCGAGATGGCTATTGCTTAATAACATGCAGCATTTCATTTAAAACAATTAAATTAAACCAAAAGAGTGCTTACTTTTAAAAAAAAAATATATATATATATATATATATATATATATTCTTGTACTCTGAGCCTCTTTTGGCAACCATTTTATTTAAATTAATAACACGAATAAAACTATAGTATAACATTTAAAATAGCATTATGCATTAGAAGACAAAATAGAATATCAAAATTCTATATATTTCACAACCATGAAAAGCTTTGGCAACCATTTTATTTAAATTATGGAGAGGCAACCTCAAAGAGAAGGAAACACGTATGTGAAACAACATTTAAAAATAAACACATTGTTTTCAATAGGAGATAAAAAAAAATAGAATGATTACACTACGCTTTAAGCAGAAAAGAGAAAGGGTATGAAATATGAACTTTTAAAATTTAAGCTTTTTCATAATTAAAGCTTTGGATACACGTTAATGGAAGCTGCTAGTTGAGAGACGAACAAAAAAAAAGCAAAGAAAAGAAAAGAAAAGAAAAAAAAAATACCTAGGTGTAATTTGATTGAGTATATTTAAGGGGAAGTCTATACTAGGGACACCACCTATACCAATACAAAGTTCTCGATGAGTTGAGTTCATTGACATGCCGTGCGACCTCCACCTTAACTAGAAAACGGCCGCAATCACTAGCGAAAGTTCTGGAAAGTAATAAAACTTCTGATTACTATATCTCCATCGTCTGACCTCCGATCGAGGTAATTTCGATTCCTATACACCAAAAGCAATGAGATGAAGAAAATTCATCCATTTTTCCTGACTGATTTCGACCGGAGCACCACCGTCTGAGGTGACCGGAGTTGCCGCCGCCACCGTCATTGGAGTTCGGGGTAGGTTCCTCGTCACCTTCTTGTTTGTAGAAGGTGACGAGGAGCTTACCCTCACCAATAGCCACCAATTTCGACACAATGGTGAGGCTGCGAAACCTACCCGTCTAATTTTGTCTAATCTATTTACAAGAAAAAGTGTTTGTTTTTTACTTATTTCCCATGGATTTTTTTCTTCTTTTTTTTTTCTTTCTTTTTTCTAGTTTCAGTTCTCATTTGGATACTTTTCTAGTTTCAGTTCTCATTTGGATACTTTTGCTCTTGTTTGATGGTGTGGTATTTACTGGTGATGATTCTCTGACAAGAAAGAGTTTTGGTTTGGTAATGGGGAAGGGATGAAGAAACTTACACTTGTTGTAGTTTTTTTTATTCTTTATAAGTTATGTGTGAGAGGGAACATGTAAACCCTGTTAGGGTTAGTAGATTCGGGAGGATGATGTGTCAGGGGTTGACAAGCGTAAGCACTCGATTTGCCAGAAGCAGATCTGCCGTGGCCGAGTTTCGAAGTAGATGATGATGGAGGGACATCTAACGAAGAAGTAGAGTCAGTTAGGCCTGAAGAGAACCGAAGGAAAAGGATTCTAGGGCCCACTTTGTTGCCGAATGACCAGAATGCTCTGCAAAAATGTTAGAGAACTTTCAAAAATACTAGTGAAGAACTCCGAAGATGAAGAATTGTGGGAGGTGAGATCAAGCAGTTGATGGAGATGGAGATTTAGTGGCAGAATATGGCCTGAACAAAGCATTGCTCTAGAGACAGACGTAGGTTACTCCAAGAGTGAAGAGAGTGACTCATATAATGGATAAGACTTAATGGAGGGTGAGAGTAAGTATAATACCCGAGATTTAATTAAGCCTTAAGCCAATAATAAATAAATTTTGTAAATTAAAATCATGCACTACATTTGCCATTTACCTCAAAGTTATTTGTTGGCATTATATTTTATTATTATAGCTATCATATGATTTTATTAAATTATAGCTTTGCTAATCAAGTTTTCAATTTTAATGTGCAGTACAACTAGCTCGAGGTGGGAACTCAATGTGCTAAACTTATGAAGAAAAAGAACTATATTTATTATGATTATTTAATATGATATTTTACCTCTATTATGATTGCTTTAATGATGAATCATTATTTTATATTTTTATTATATGGTTTTATGTAAATGTGTTGAGCAATTAGTTGCTATTTTGAGTATTTGTGAGAGAAGGCTATATTAGCAAATTGAGTGAACTTTAGGCACCTAATTGAAGAAGAAAAATAGAGACTTTATAGTTGATTTTATGAGGTTAGGACAATGTTAGAGGCTTAGAAAAACCTAGACACTTATCCTATTATAAGGTCACTTTATTTTTACTTGGTCTCTATCATGTTTAGACTTCATTTTTGGGTCTATTTCAGCAAACAAGCCTAGAACTCCGACCCTAACATTTTCTTCTCTCTTCTCACTTCTTTTCTCACCCAAAACTCAGAAGCAAACCTAGGTTTTCAAGAGACAATGAGCTAAAACTCAACCAGCCCATTTCAACTCGTTTTCATCCTAGAACAAAAATAACCACCAAGGTTTTAAGCTTCTATTCACTTGGGAACACGTTTTTCTTTGAGGTAACTTCTTTCTTATGTTAGAAGCTAAGATTTCAGAGATTAAGATGTTGAAATCCTACTTGAGATTCAGATTTTTGATGGGATTTATCATGCATGTGAGTTGTAGACTCTTAGAAATGAGTTTCTTGAGCTTTTGGTTCAAATATTGATTTTTGGGTGAAATTAATGATTTTAGCTTGAAATTATTGATGATTATTTGATGATAAACTCTTATTAAGATGATAATTCATGTATTTGAGAGTGGTCTTTGAAGACTAAGATCTGTATGCTAGGTATTCGATGAAATGTTCAAATATAAGTCCTCTGTACAGCCTATATAGATTCTATTTTCGTGCTATATATACTTATGATTTTGACTAATTGTATATTTTTTTATTAAATTATACATCTCAAGCTTTACGTGAGTTTTTAAATCACTCTAAACGGATTTTTTTACATTTAGTTATGAATTTTATAAGTTCTGCTAAAAAGCTGTCATTTTCCTGACGAGATTATACTTCAATCCGGATTTCGGGCTGTTTTTTGGTTAGTTTAAAAACTCTCAAACCTATCATGTAGTAGCTCTAAAAGGAGGGTTTTGAGTCTACTTTTATTTGTCACTGGTCTCATAATATTTCAATTTTTAATGAATTTGTTATGAATATTTTCGTAACAATGCGCAGTTATATGTTTTGTTAAATGATGATATAAACATGATTTTTGAAAGCTAGGGTTTTTAATGGTTAATTAGCACATTAAAGGCTCCCCGCAACTAGCTAGTTTGTGCTTACAAAGTGGTGATCGAAATTCAGGTAAGTAAAGTTAAAACATTTTCAAAACTGCATCACAAGACCTATTTAACGAAATAACTTGTTCAGAATTGCGATTATACAACTTTATTCTCTTTTGAGATTCTTATATGATTATGTTTAAAGAGTATTCATGATTAATTATTTTGAAAGAGATTATGATATTTTCTTATTATGTTTTTATGTTTTAAGAGATTTTATGATATGGTATATGGATGAGAGGTTGGGTAAGCAGGGGTGCGAGGGACCGGTGCCCCAAATTAGAAAAATATTCTCTTTGAGACAACTAGAGAAAAATGCTAGTGGGAAGTCTCTTGTTGATCACAAGAGAAAGAGATTCTAAAAACCCTGCTTAGTGTTTAAGAGAAGAGAATTGGCCAAAATTAGAGAAGGTCTTGTATAAAGAGGCTTACTTGAAACTAAAGTTCTGTATCATACTTAAACTAAGAATAAGTATAAAAGTTTATGAACAATGTTTAACAAAGAGATTTTAGCCACGGAGATTTTAGATACTTACTTTATTTGAAATCTACTTACTGAGTTTTTGCTCATTAGTTTTACCTTGTGATGCAGATGATGTTGTTATTACCGAAGAGTAAAAAAAAAATGATTTCCATTGTTGGTTGAGTACTCCAAGTCCTATATCTAGTATCTTGCTTGTATGTACTTTTAAACAATAGATGGGCTCAAAATGTTTTTTTTTTGTTACTATGTCGCTTTTGAATAACTGTTTAATGTCTAAGATTTGTGGTTGTAATCATTTTGCGCACCTACTCATTTTGTTCAAAAATCTTTACGAAAATTTTGTGATGAAATCAACCACAAGTTTCCGCATCTTAAAAATGACATTGTCTTAAGTATAAAAAATATGTTTTAAATAGCACCACCACCTCGCTTAATTTGGCCTTAGACCGGTTTAGCGCTGGGGGTGTTACAGTTTTGGTATCAGAGCCCAGTGTTTAATGTTTCTGAAGACAGCGAAGTGCATATAGACAAGTGGTTGGATAAGAAACTCAGTCAATCAGTAATGTTTATGATTTCCAATGTATAGAATATTATCTTTATGTTTTATATTGCATTTAAATGGAAGTATATTTATTATTATTGGCCTAAACCTAAAGGTTAGAAATGGGTGTTATAGCATAATGCCTCCTAAAAGATATGCTAGAGATCCCCCGAATGTCGACATAGCTCAAATGTTTGCTGGATTAACTACATTAATTCAACAATAGGCTGATCAACAGAGACAAAAAAATGAGTTTATGAGACAACAAATGTAAATGCAAGCTCAACAATTTCAGCAACAAATAGAGCAGTTTCATAACATGATGGCACAACAAGGAGCCCATCATGCAAATCAGCCTCCACCTCCCCCTTGACAGCAAAGACAAGATAATTTAGAACCTGTTTATGAGCGGTTTAGGAAGCAACATCCTAATGATTTCCATGATGGACCTGATCCACTAATTGCTGAAGAGTGGATCAATTCTATAGAAAGTATCTTTGACTACATGGTTATGAAAGATGCTCAACGAGTTTCCTGTTCTATTCAATTGCTAAAGAATAATGCTAGGCATTGGTGGGCATCTATTAAGTTGACTCCAGCTGCTACCAACCTTACATAGAATGGTTTCAAAGAATTGTTTTACAACAAGTACTTCACTGAGGAAGTAAAGAAAAGTAAAGTGGCTGAGTTTGTGGGATTAGCACAGGGTACTATGACTGTTGATGACTATGTCACTAAATTTGAAGGACTTTCAAGATTTGTTCCATGGATAGTAGGTAATGACGTGGAAAATATGAACTTCTTCATTAAGGGTTTGAAAGCAGCTATCCACAAGGATGTGAGCATGTCAAGGCCTTAGTCGTTCAGTGAAGCAGTTGAACTGGCTATAATATTTGAGAAGGGTATTAAGAGACAGAATTGGAGAATAAAGCTACTTATGCTGCTAAGAATGACCAGTGGAAACCAAGAACAACTGCAGGAAGAGGGAAACAGAAGCAAGAGTGGCAACAAAATGCTAACAAGCGGCCTACGACAGATAATTCAACTGCTAAGGAGTATCCAAAATGTCCTAATTGTGAGAAAATGCATAGAGGAGAATGTCGATATGGTACCTTTAATTGCTATGCATGTGGAAAACCTGCTCACATTGCTGCAAATTGTGGAGCTAAGCCCGATGGTCAGAAGAAGACTCAAGGAAGGGTGTTTGCAATGACGACAGAAGATGCTGAAGAAGATCCTACTGTTGTGGCAGGTACACTCTTCACTTTTGGAATGATGGCTCACGTATTGATAGATTCAGGTTCTACTCATTCATTTGCATCTCCGGCATTTGCTAATAAATTAGGTAAAGTACCAGAGATATTGAAAAATGGGTTTAGTGTAGTTTTACCTTCCGGAGAGGTGTTAGGTCCAATAAGGTGTTGAGATCTTGTTTGGTTATGATAAATGGGAGAGAGATGTTTGTAAATTTAATCATTTTGGATATGAAAGATTTTGATGTGATTCTTGGTATGGATTGGTTATCTAAGCATAGAGCCACCATAGATTGTCATCAAAAGGCAGTTATTTTTAGACTTCGAGAGGGACATCAATTCTTTTTCAGTGGAAGGTCGAAGAATGTCTCTTTTTCAATCATGCAATGAAGGCAAGAAAAATGATTTGTAAAGGGTGTATTGGTTTCTTGGCCCCGGTTGTTGATACTTCAATTCGGAATGAACTAAAACCTAAAGATGTGTCAGTTGTTAGAGAGTATTTGGAAGTTTTTCCTGAAGAACTTCCTAGTCTTCCTCTCGATCGAGAGATATAATTTGTCTTTGATGTTGTTCCAGGAACAACTCCTATTTCTAAAGCACCTTATCGTATGGCACCATCAGAATTGAAAGAGTTAAAGATTCAACTTCAAGAATTGTTGGACAAAGGTTTTATTCATCCAAGTTTTTCTCCATTGGGTGCACTAGTTCTTTTTGTGAAAAAGAAGGATGGTTCGATGTGGCTTTGTATTGATTATCAAGAATTAAACAAAGTCACAGTAAGGAACAGGTATCATTTGTCTCGGATTGATGATTTGTTCGATCAGGTGCAAGGAGCAACGATGTTTTTAAAGATTGATTTGAGGTCCGGCTATCATCAGTTAAAGGTGAAAGAATCAGATATACCCAAGACAACTTTCAGAACACGGTATGGACATTATGAGGTTTTGGTTATGCCATTTGGATTAACCAATGCTCCAGCGACTTTTATGGATTTGATGAACCGTGTGTTTAAGGATTTTCTTGATAAGTTTGTCATTATTTTTATTGTGACATACTTATTTATTCTCGGACTCATGAGGAGCATTGTTAACACTTGAGAATAGTTTTGCAAATTTTGAAGGAAAAGCAGCTATTTGTAAAATTCAAGAAGTGTGAGTTTTGGCTGGAGAAGTATCTTTTCTTGGTCATATTATTTCAAAGGATGGAATTTTTATGGATCGTAGCAAAGTCGAAGCTGTTAGTGTTTGGCCTAGACCAAACAATGTGTCTGAAGTTCGTAGTTTCTTGGGCTTGGCAGGTTACTATAGACGATTTATTGAAGGCTTCTCTAAAATCGGTACTCCTCTAACTGCTTTGACGAGGAAGAATGTGAAGTTCACTTGGTTTGATGCATGTGAAGAAATTTTCCAGGAATTAAAGAAGCGATTGATCTCTGCTCTGATGTTAGCTCTTCCGTCAGGGACTGATGATTTTGCTATCTATAGCTATGCTTCAAAGAATGGGTTGGGTTGTGTGCTTATGCAAAATGGAAAGGTGATAGCTTATGCTTCACATCAGTTGAAAAGCTATGAAAAGAATTACCCTACTCACGATTTGTAGCTAGTTGTTGTTGTCTTTGCTCTCAAGATTTGGCGTCACTATCTTTATGGTGAGCACTGTGAGATATATTCTTACCACAAGAGTTTGAAGTATTTATTCTCACAGAAAGAATTGAATATGAGACAATGAAGATGGTTAGAATTGGTTAAGGATTATGATTGTGTTATCAATTATCATCCTGGCAAGACTAATATGGTGGCGGATGCTCTTAGTAGGAAGTCAGCTGTTGTTGGTTCGGAACAACAATCTTCATTTGCAGACTTAAGTAGAATGGAAATTGAAGTGGTTTATCAAGAACAAAGGCTAAGCTTTCAGCTTTAGTATTGCAGCCAAGGATCATCGATAAGATTAAGCAAAGTTATGATTCAGATCCTTATTTGGTTCGTATGAAAAAGAAGGTTCAAGCTGGCAAAAAGAATGACTTTCAAGTATCTGATGAGGGTGTGATCTTTTGTGGTAATAGGTTGTGTGTGCCCAAAATTTAGGAATTGAAGAAGGAGATTTTAGATGAGGCTCATTTATCTCCTTACTCAGTTCATCCAGGGAGCACAAAAATGTATAAAGATTTGAGATTCCATGTTTGGTGGCCATAGATGAAGTACGAAGTAGCAAAGTATGTTCAGAAATGTCTCACTTGTCAGCAAGTCAAGATAGAACATCAGAGACCTTCAGGGAAGTTGAAACCACTTTTTATCCCAGAATGGAAATGGGAGCATGTTACCATGATTTTGTCATAGGATTGCCAAGGACATAGAAGAAGTTTAATATTATTTAGGTTATTGTAGATCGACTTACAAAGTCTGTTCATTTTCTTCCAATACGGAATACTTTCAGTATGGATCAGTATGCACAGCTTTATATCGAAGAGATTATTAGGCTTCATGGATCACTTGTATCCATTATTTCCGATCGTGACCCAAAATTCACTTCAGCATTTTGGAAAAGTTTACATTCAGCTATGGGAACGCGCTTGTCATTCAGCACGGCTTATCATCATCAAACCGACGGGCAATCTGAGAGAACTATCCAGACTCTAAAGGACATGCTTAGAGCTTATGTTCTTGATTTTTCGACTTCATGGGATAAAAAGCTACCTTTAGTTGAGTTCTCCTACAATAATAGTTATCATTCAACTATTGGTATGGCTCCATACAAGGCGTTATATGGTAGGAAGTGCAGATCTCCAATTCATTGGGATGAGGTTGGAGAAAGAAAAGTCTTGGGTCCAGAATTGGTTCAGAAAACAGTTGATGTTATTGACAAGATTCAAAAAAGGATGTAAGCAGCTCAAAGTCGACAAAAGAGTTATGCCGATAAGCGTAGAAACGATCTTGAATTTGAAGTTAGTGACAAGGTCTTTCTTAAAGTTGCTCCAATGAAGGGAGTTATGAGATTTGGACAGAAAGGAAAGCTCAGTCCTAGGTATATAAGGCCATTTGAGATTTTGAAAAGAGTAGGAAAACTTGCTTATGAGTTAGCTCTCCCACTATCATTGTCTGGTATTCATGGTACATTTCATATTTCTATGCTCCGCAAGTATATAACTGATCCATCTCATGTTTTGGCGTATGAAGCTTTGGAGTTGAAACCAAATTTGTCATACGAAGAAAAACCAATTTAGATTCTTGATAGATGACTTAAGGAATTAAGAAACAAGAGCATTCCTTTGGTTAATGTTCTTTGGAGAAATCATCTAGTAGAGAAAGCTACTTGGGAAAAGGAAGATGAGATGAAGATCAAGTATCTAGAAAATTTTGGTATGCTAAATTTCAAGGACAAAATTTCTTAAGGAGGGGAGAATTGTAATACTCGAGATTTAATTAAGCCTTAAGCCAGAATCCGAGAATTGTAATATCCAGAATCATTATTTTATATTTTTATTATATGGTTTTATGTAAATGTGTTGAGAACTTAGTTGTTATTTTGAGTTTATGAGGTTAGGACAATGTTAGAGGCTTAGAAAAACCTAGACACTTGTCCTACTATAAGGTCACTTTATTTTTACTTAGTCTCTATCAAGTTTAGACTTCATTTTTGGGTCTATTTAAGCAAAAAAAAGCCTAGAACTCCGACCCTAACATTTTCTTCTCTCTTCTCACTCCTTTTCTCACCCAAAACTCAGAAGCAAACTTAGGTTTCCAAGAGTGAATGAGCTAAAACTCAACCAGCCCATTTCAACTCGTTTTCAACCAAGAACAAAAAATATCCACCAAGGTTTTGAGCTTCTATTCACTTGGGAACACGTTTTTCTTTGAGGTAACTTCTTTCTTATGTTAAAAACTAAGATTTCAGAGATTAAGATGTTGAAATCCTACTTGAGATTCAGATTGTTGATTGGATTTATCATGCATGTTGGTTGTAGACTCTTAAAAATGAGTTTCTTAAGGTTTTGGTTCAAATCTTAGTTTATGGGTGAAATTAATGATTTTAACTTGATATTATTGATGATTATTTGAAGATAAACTCTTATTAAGATGATGATTCATGTATTTGAGAGTGGTCTTTGAAGATTAAGATCTGCATGCTAGGTATTTGACGAAATGTTCAAATATAAGTCCTCTGCATAGCCTATGTAGATTCTATTTTCGTGCTATATATACTTATGATTTTGACTGATCTTATATTTTTCTATTAAAGTATATATCTCAAGCTTTACGTGAGTTTTTGAATCACTCTAAACGGATTTTCTTACATTTAGTTATGAATTTTATAAGTTAAGTTAAAAAGCTGTCATTTTCCTGACAAGATTATACTTCAATTCGGATTTCGGGCTATTTTTTATTAGTTTGAAAAATCTCAAACCTATCATGTAGTAGCTCTAAAAAGAGATTTTTGAGTCTACTTTTATATGCCACTAGTCTCATAATATTTTGAGTTTTGATGAATTTATTATGAATATTTTCGTAACGATGCGCAGTTATATGTTTTGTTAAATGACGATATGAATGTGATTTTTGAAAGCTATAGTTTTTAAAGGTTAATTAGCACATTGAAGGCTCCCCGCAACCAGATAGTTTGTCCTTGCAAAGTGGTGATCGAAATTCAGGTAAGTAGAGTTAAAGCATTTTCAAAACTGCATCACAAGACATATTTGACGAAATAACTTGTTCAGAATTGTGATTATGCAACTTTATTCTCTTATGAGATTTTTATATGATTATGTTCAAAGAGTATTGATGATTAATTTGAAAGAGATTATGATATTTACTTATTATGTTTTTATGTTTTAAGAGATTTTATGATATGGTATATGGATGTGAGGCTGGGTAAGTAGGGGTGCGAGGGACCGGTGCCCCAAATTAGAGAAACTATCTCTTTGAGATAACTAGAGAAAAATGCTAGTAGGAAGTCTCTTGTTGATCACAAGAGAAAGAAATTCTAAAAACCCCGCTTAGTGTTTAAGAGAAGCGAATTTGTCAAAATTAGAGAATGTCCTGTATAGAGAGGCTTACTAGGAACCGAAGTTCTGTATCATACCTAAACTTAGAATAAGTATGAAAGTTTATGAACAATTTTTAACAAAGAGATTTTAGCCACAGAGATTTTAGATACTTACTTTATTTGAAATCTACTTACTGAGTTTTTGTTCATTAGTTTTACCTTGTGATGCAGATGATGTTGTTACCAAAGAGTAAAAAAAATGATTTCCAAGGTTGGCTGAGTACTCCAAGTCCTATATCTGGCATCTTGCTTACATGTACTTCTAAACAATAGATGGGCTCAAAATATTTTTTTCTGTTACTATGTCACTATTGAATAACTGTTTAATGTCTAAGATTTGTGGGTGTAATCATTTTGCGCACAGACTCATTGTGTTAAAAAATCTTTATAAAAATTTTGTGATGAAATCAACCACAAGTTTCCGCATCTTACAAATGACATTGTTTTAAGTATAAAAAATATGTTTTAAGTAGCACCACCTCGCTAAATTTAGCCTTAGACCGGTTTTACGCTGGGGCCGTTATAGTAAGGCATGTAGAGGTGAGGGTGATGCTTGCAGAGGTGGATAAGGCTCTTGTGAAGGGTGCTCTGAGAGCATATGCAGACTGCTCCAGTAGGAAAAACATCGTGCTCTGACCATGAGCGAAAGTGACCTCGAAAATGAAGACTCGAATGTTTCTAAAAAATGTATAAAAATACTTTGAAGAACTCTCAAATGATGGTGGTAGAAGATCAAAAAGTGTTTTTGCGAAGCTTTTAATGTTGTCAATACTTAGGAACAGTGAAGAACTTAAAGAACTTAAAGCCTTTGTAGCAAAAGACTTAGAAAATATGACATTTTTTTACCAGAGTGTAGGCTAAATGAGAGAGAAGATGATTTGATGTTATGGTGGACTCTGATGATTTAAAATGAAGGAGATGATAGGTATTTATAGGTAAAGATGATGGCATTTTGGCGGCAGCCCCAGAGGTCCGTACGGCATGCTCTGATGGAAACCTATAGAAGCAATCCTAATAGAGTAAAGCCATCTAGCACTTTTCCGGAGTTGAAAAGAAGATTGGCCAAAAATGGAATAGAAAGGACTGGCGATTTGCTTCCGAGGCAAATTGACGGCGCCGAGCGTGGCTTAGGTCCACAAAGCGAGGCCAATAACGTCACGTGATGCCATGGTTGGGCCTCGACCTTTGAATGGGCCTGGCAACTATCATATTGTATTTATATATTAGTTTGTAATTGGATAAAATTTAAGTCTAATCATAATGTAGATCGGCTCCAATCTCAATCCAAACCTAACATTCCAAGTGGGCAATGAAGAAGGTAGAGTTGTTCAACAGGGGTATTTTTGCAAATATTTTTTAAAACATGGTGTCAAATTGTAATTTTTTAAAAATTGGGGGTAAAATTATAATTTAAAAAAACATTTGTGTGAAAATATAATTTTTAAAATTTTGAGGGGTAAAATATAATTTTAAAAATTTAGGGATCAAAATGTAATTTTTTAAAAATGTAGATCAACATTGCTTTGATCCCAAAATTTAACCTCAGCATCGGTCTGGAAATCCGATATCGACCCTTGATATTTGTACAATTTTTATAGGTTTATAAAGTTAAATTAGATAATACGATCTAACACATAGATTTTTATTCATATTGGATATCACACTATGTATTGTATTAAATTTATGTTTCATATTAAATTATACAATGTATGAAATATTGCCAAACATTGTATTATTCTTAAATAATACAATACGAAGTGCTTATACAGTGTACCAATCATGCTCTAATAGTATTATTATAATTACTAATAGCCACATATAAAAAGTAGTCTCTGTTTTTTTTTTTCCTTGACTACCGCCTTGGGCTGAAAACTTATTCAACATACAATTAACAAGAAGCAAATATAAAGAGTGTCTTGCGGGAGAAAAACACAATTAATGTTTTCTAATAGTTATTACAATTACTAGAGGTAATTATTAAATTTAATATCGACCATAAAAAGAACTATAACTTGTCAACTGGTGCTTTTGTTAAAGAAAAACATTATGCATAATATTCTTATGGTCATCACGACAAAAGTTAGAATCTCTTTTAATTATTTTATGTAGCATAGTGTGATAAAAGATTACAATCAACGTCATACTTGTGGTCATCACGAAAATTATCTTATTTAGTAGGAGGGAGGGAGAGATGTAGAAGTGAGAGGGGTTGAGGGAGAGGGTGAATCTCTTATTTGGTAAGAAGGAGAAAAAGAGGGGGAGTAGAGATGGAGGAAGAGACTCTCTCTCCGGGCCCATCATCTTAGATCCTTTTATTGATAAAAAGATCCAATCAATCTATCCATTTTTTTTAAAGAAAATGACGTTTTTATCCTTCAAAAGTATTATTAATGAATAGTAAAATGTACAATATAGTACTTAAACAAAAAACTATCACTTATCTTTTTAACTCCCCCTCCCAGCACCTACCAAACTGTTAGTTTCAGAAACGATTTCGGATGCGGAAGCGTGTGATTGCGGATCGTGTATAACAAAATTTTTTATAAAACTTTGATATACCTATAGATTACATTAATTTATGCACGAATAAATTTATCAAATTAATTTATTTACCTAACGACCGATTTGGATGATATCTTGATGTCTTTGGCCTCAAACGTTCCTCGCTCCAATCTAGTTTAGAACACCTGAATCTTCCTCGTCAATTCCTTGAATCCACAAAGACGTGTGTGTGAGTACACTTGAAACATACCGGAATTCAAAAGAAAACACTCAAGTTTTTTACGAATACCAACACGCATAAATGGAGATTTGAATAAAAAATAAATGCATAAGATTATCAGATGGAGCTTGACCATAAAAAAAAGTGGACCACAATTTCTTTAAATCAAGAGCTCGAGTGGTTGACAGTAAATAGAGATTTGAATTAAGAAAAAAGACATGCACCACTAAACCTGGACATCTCTTCAAATCTCTGACTATTCTATTTTTTGTTTCTCCAATTGGACTTTGAAAAAGATGATTGTGCTTCTCTACTACCTCAGCTATTACTTCCTTATTTCCTTTTTTTTTCTCACTCTCAAAAGTGAGAACTAGACCGAGATATTCCCTCTAGACCTCTTTAGCTCTTTCCCGATATAAACCGATTCAACCTCTATATATTATAATGTATATTTATATATAAATATATACTCAAAATATTGGTCTAAAATTTAAATTCTAGCTTTTTTCTAGTCAGTTTCTTTCTATGTTTTTCATTATTCTTTTTTACTGACCTTTTTATGTTTATTAGTTTGCAACTTTATTTTCAATTGTTTAAGTTGTTTGTTGGATATTTAATCAATTTAGAAGTAATTTGGAGTTTATATACTTTTTTGGATTTATGGATATTAATTCTTCCTACATTTTTCCAACTCATGTAGTATTTAAATTTTATCAAAAAGATCTAACAAATTGGTTGAACATGAAAATGAAAAATAGATGAGGTACAAAAAGCTTAGAAAAGTAATTAACCAAGAACCACCAAGTCAAGTCAATCTTCAAAAAAATGGAGGCGTCGCGCAATTCGTCGAGGAGCTCATCTATCACCGGTATTGGAAAACGATCCGGTATGGTGTCGCGATTCAAGGCTCGATAATCGACACAGAACCGCCAACTTCCGTCTTTTTTTTTAACGCTGAGGACCGGGCTGACGCTAGGCTATATGATGCCCGCGGCGAGCATCTCCCCCACTAGTGTCTCAATCTCGTTCTTTTGCGCTTGCGGGTATCTATACGGGCGAACATTAATCTGTGAGGTTCTAGCCTTTAATGGGATGCAGTGATCTCGTGACCATGGCAAAGGGAAGCCGGTCGGCATCTGAAAAACGTCAGCATGTCTCTGCAACACCGCTTGCCGGTTGGGTGAAACTTGGTCTTCCTCCTCCACCCCATGTTCACCCTCGGCTGAAATCATTCCCAATTCTACCCAGAAACCCTGCCCCTCATGCTTCAGTGCCCGCAACATACATTTCAGGGAAGCAGGGGACTTACAAAGGCTTGGATCTCCCTGCAAAATCACCAGGGTCTCACCTATTTTTAACTTCATCAATAGGGCCCTCCAATTGACTGCCACCGCCCCAAGCGTCTCCAACCATTGCATTCTGAGAACCACATCCGCGCTGCCCAATTCCAATGGAAGGAAGTCTTTCACGATTTTGACATCTTGCACTAATATGGCCACTCCTCACATACCCCTTCTCACTTAACCGTGAGACCGGTTCCCATCATTACCCCATAACCGCCGGTGGTATCAAGTCCTAAATCTAACCTTTTCACTAGTTCGGTGGAAATGAAGTTTTGGCTAGCCCCACTATCGATTAAGATTACCACCTCAGTTCCCTTAATCCTCCCCTTGAGTTTCATCGTCCGTGGTGCAGTCAATCCAACCACTGAGTTCAATGACAACTCCACGAGCTCTTTGGCCAAAGCATCCTCCCACGCTTCCGCTCCGTGCTCATTGGTTTTCTCGCAGTCAGCCCCTTCTCCACTGACCACCAGAACTTGCAGCTCCTTGTTAGGACATCGATGAGCCACTGAATACTTGCTATCACAGTGATAGCATAACCCTTTATCCCTCTTTGCTTGTAGCTCGGCATTTGTGAGGCGGCGGAAAGGAGATGGCAGAGCACCCACATGTTTCTCAGTCGGTTGTGTGGAACGTGGCTGAAAGGGAGGCCCATTACGTGTTGATCAAGTAAAACTATTCATCTTAGACATGTATAATGAATGTATATATGTGATATTTCAGCCTCCAGCTCACCATCTTGCACAACACCTTTTTCTGTCACATCACCTCGACTGCCTTTGGGCCTCCTCCTAGCGTAAGTGAAACGTAGTGGAGGTCTAGGGGGGCCCATCATCTAATTGACCCACGAAACATAATCTATTGATGCGAGTTTTTAAGTGAGCAAGTTAGACTTATGTCTCTTTTCTTTAGCCATAATCTTTTGTACGTTTTTCTTGTATCTACTGTTATGTTTACTTAAAATAAAAGAAGTGTAATTTTTGTTTCCATATATGCCCTTTATTTTTTATACTTTTTACTTATATATGTGTTTTTTTATCTTTTGTACCTTTTACTTACTTGATATTTACTTATTTCTTTTATTTGGGACCTAAAAAAAAGGTTAAATTAATGGTTAAATTAAATAATGTTTTTTTTTTTTTTTTTTTTTTTTTTTTTTTTTTTTTTGCGTTAGTACCATTCTTAACCATAAATTTTAAAATTGGTTTATATCGAGTTTTTGTTTCACAGGCTTCTTACAATGATGTAGATGCATTTTATGTAAAAACATTGTCATACCGATCAATTGCCTTTTTTTTTTCATGCTATGTTAGAGCCCGTTTGGTTGGAGGATTCGTTCTCTGATTCGAATCATGGTTCATGGTTCGCTACAGTATTTTCTCTCACAAAAAACACACGTAAATTGAAAATGGTTCTAATCCATGAACCAAACGGGCTCTTATTCAAATAACAAACAATATATTCGTTTATTTCATAACCTGTTAAAATTATTATGCTCTGTTTTTGCAAGTCTCTTTTTTGGTCCGTCTGTGTTCTGACCTATTAATAGAGTATGGCAATCAGATTATAGTTGGAACTTATTTATTTACTTTATAATATTACTTCTCTAATAGCCAATGAATATGATAGTTAAATTCATGTCCTGTTTCAACTGACACGTGCGATATTTTACTAGTCATTTGTATAGAGGATAACACCGTGTATGATAATAGGAAAAACATGCATATATAAAAATGATACGAGTCATACATATTAGGGAAAGCCACCAGAGACTATACAAAAGATTTTTACAATACATAGTGAGAATACCAGTGTCATAATTATCATAATCAAGCGGACACATTCGTATCCAATAGATTATGTAATCACATTAATACTATTTGTTGTTAAATGACAGTAGATATATACACAAGTGGAGATAGATTACGCTGCGATCTGAATTGGCCAATTGCATTGCAATTTACTTTTTTATATGTTCATTAATTAAGTTATAAAAGAAACTACAGTGTTATAATAAAAATGTAAAAACCAAAATATTCCATGAAACTAACTGAGAATAAGAAAGATAACACAAGAAAATATGAGAGATAATATGAATTCTAATCTTTTATTCACTTATGAGAGGTAATCATACAAGCTAGCACAACCATGACAAGAGTCATGAGTAGAGATAATATAAGAAGACATATGTTACATAGGTTACACACTATTAATGGAGAAATTTTGGGTTATAAACCACATAAATATGAGGGGAATAATGAAGGTATAATGAGGTCTAATTAAAGGTCATGTTTAGGTTATGGAATACCAAAAGATGGTATCCACACACAATTGATTTACAACACTCCCCTTTGAATGTCCACCTACTAAGAATATGCCTCGTTAAAAAGCTTTACTTAGAAAAACTGTGGGAAAAAATCCAAGTGAAGGGAAAAAAAGTTTTTTATCCGTATAGGATTTGCGTTTGGAACTACCTCGTTAAAAATCTTGTTAGAAAAACCCAATGAGACAAAATCTATGCCAAGAAAAAAAGAATGAAGTACGCAGTTGCCTTCCTGTGATGTCAACATGTCTTCTTAAGAAGCAATAAAGATCTCTGAGTTGATGCATATTAATCTTGTACATCAATTTCTTAAATGTTGTTGTAGAAAGTGCCTTCATTAACGAATCTGTCAAGTTGTCATTAGAACATTTTTTATGGATGTCTAGTTCTCTTGTCTTACGAGTTTATGCGTGAAAATGAACATCAGTAAAATGTGCTTGCTTATGTCTCTTTTATAACTCAAGCTAAACAGGTTGCATTTCCTCGTATAACACTGTTGAATTCTATTAACGAATGAAAGATCACGTGTTTGTCAAATAAGCTGGACTAGATATTTCAATCACACTCGGTCCCGACTTGTCTCATATATTGCTAATATTTCAACATAATTCAAAAAAAAAAAATTGACGGCAAAGATATCCTTTGTAGAAGGCCAAGATGTAACAATGCCACCATAAACAAGTAACTTGTTCGTGACAACTAATTTTTACTTTAAGTCCTAACCAAAACAAATTTTTATCTGGTGTTCATGAAAATAACAAAGTACTTATTTAACACTATGAACAAAGATTGTCATATCAGGTCTTGTAACAAGATACAATAATGCAGAAATAGCACATAAGATATAGGACTTCCAAACCCGAATTTTTCATTATAATCTCGAGAACGAAAACAATCTTTCATATCAAATGATCAAACCATAAGAGGATTCATTGGAGGTGTTAGGAAGGTGAACATCCAGTCATAAGTCTTGTTTATAAATTTGCTTCTTGGATGTTCAACAATTAAGAATATGGCTCATTAAAACGCAAAAACTTAGTGGGACAAAAATTCTAGTAGAGGATAAAAAGTACGATATTCTCATTCTTATAATACGTTATTAAAACTGTCTCATTAAAAACCTTGTCAGGAAAATCCAGTGAGACAAAATCATGACTAAAGAAAAAAGAGTGCAGTGCGTATTTATCACCTCCTCATATAAATGTTAATGGCTGTCTCAATAACCTATAATTTTACGGTTAAATAATTGAGTCGACTCATATAATTATTTGTAACTTAAAAAACATTGCAGTTGACTATTTAACCTTCAGTATCGGCCTTTAGCATGTTGCTAGTATTTACATTATTGTTAGCTCATAAAATTTTGATATATATAGTGGCTGCTTTGATGGGTATATAAAAGAAACCTTCACCCGTATTTATTTCGTAATTGGTAGAATTATGGTGCAGTAATCATTTTCATAAATACTTAAGTTCATGTGAGTATGAAA
>NW_010363554.1:196-456 GCF_000414095.1 Morus notabilis | reverse complement strand
GGTAATTTGCTCTGATTTTTGGGGAAGGAATTCGGATTCATCTCAAAGGAAACACGTGTCGAAGCTTGATTGGAGGAAAAGAAGTCAGCCTGCCACATGGCGCGCGCGGAGTGGAGGAAAAGAGCTGGCCGTTGGAGACAGCTGGGACCCGCTCGGACAGCTGGCGCGCGTAGAAGGAAGGAGCAGGCTGGCAGCGCAGGTGCGGGACCCATGCGGGAGAGTTGGACGCGCGCTGAAGCTGCGTGGAGGGAACGCGCCAG
>NW_010363554.1:0-110 GCF_000414095.1 Morus notabilis | reverse complement strand
GCTCACGCGGCTCTTCTCTCTTTTTGGCTTGTGCGGCTCGGCTTACGCGTCTCTGGGCTTTGTGGCTTGGCTCCGGGTGGTTGAAAACATGGCTTTCATGGCTTCTTTTT
>NW_010363553.1:0-584 GCF_000414095.1 Morus notabilis | reverse complement strand
GGCATGCCTGGGCGTGCGCGGGGCACGCCTGGGCGTGCGCTGGTCACGCCTGGGCGCGCGAGCGCTGGGCTCCTTTTTTTTTTCTTGGAAAAATTTCTGGGCAGACTTGGGTTGTTTGTGGGCATCTTCAAAGATTCAAACTTGATCTTCCGTGCCTCTTTTGGATTCAAAATCAAAACCCTAATTCTACCCAAAACCTAGAATTACCGTAATTCTAATCCCGAATTAAATTACAAATAATTTAATTTGAACGAATTTAATCCGATCCGTGGGACCATATAATTAACGACCAGATCCGTCTTCCGTATATTCATCATCATGAATCAAATATAAACATCCATAAATGCAAGTGCCTACCAATCACATACATACATAATTAATTTTTGATTATCAAATAATCGGAGCATAAATTAATATCGTCTATAGACCGCTCTGATACCAATTGTTGGTCTCCGAATCGTATTCAGACACGGAAGCGTGGTGGTAGGAGGAAGTGGCGGATCGTGTATAACAAAAATTTTCATAAAAAATTGCGGAATAAATTAATCTCATTAATTCATTTATTAAGAACTCAATCGGGAAAA
>NW_010363552.1:0-835 GCF_000414095.1 Morus notabilis | reverse complement strand
TACTCACAGTGTCTAATTAACTCTGATTAGTTATTTTAATTATAAAATAGACAAATAATTATTTATTTGAAGCAAAAAAATAAATAATTAATTAAAAAATACAAACATGCAAAACATTGGTGGCTAACGCTCACGACCATCGACTTCGTCGACGAAGCCTTAAAAAAAAACCCGCTCACGACCATCCTCATCTGGTAAACCATCTGCCTTTAGGTTTGATTTGATCAATCATTCTTGCTGAAAATTTCACTTTGCCTTGGATCTTTGTTAAGATGCTGTGAGGTATGTGGAAAAGTTCTCTCCAATCGCATCTTTAAAGGGTTTATTGAAGCTCCCGAAGTAACGATTCTAGTTAGTGTATTGCACACTTATTTCAATTAAAATCTTAAAACAAAACAAGTACAACCCGTTCGGTTCACTAATTCGAGTTGAGATATGATGTTGTGTGAGAGCTTTTTACTGTAGCAAAAAAGTTAGATATGATTGTTTCTGAGAGCTTTTTACTGTAGCAAAACTCGAATCAGCGAAAAGAACGGAAAATTTTTACTTAACTCCTTGTCAAAAGAACATCAGAAAAAGAAATATATTATGTGGTTGTAACATTTGTGTAAATTCTGGATGCGTTTGGAATTATTTTTGAAAACGTTTTTGCACATCTTTTGACGTATAAAAATGAAAACAGTATACAAATCGCGTTTGTTTAATAAAAGTTTTGAAAACAGAAACGAAAACAAAAAAATAATGAGAATGATTTTTGTGAAAAAAACATAATACGATTGAAAGTTATTTTTCTTTTTCCGTTTTCATTTTCTAGTACTTATCAACAAAGTTATAT
>NW_010363551.1:46042-91765 GCF_000414095.1 Morus notabilis | reverse complement strand
AATATCATTTAGATTTAGATCGAACTACAACACAAAAGTAGCAAAGTTTCATTAGCATATGTATATCGAGTTAATCAGCAAGGTAAGCCTAGCACGACACAGAACATCACACGCCAAATCCAATTTAAGCCCATGGGCTTCATTGATGAACGCCCAACTTTGCCCAAGTGATCATGAACTGGCCCCGTTCACTTCGCTGATTCGAGTTTAGAATTCGAGTTTAGATGTGATTTTATGTGAGAGCTTTTTACTATAGTAAAAAAGTTAGATGTGATTGTTTGTGAGAGCTTTTTACTGTAGAAAAACTCGAATTCTAAACTCGAATCAGCGAAGTGAACGAGGCCGCCTCTAGATAAGTGCTTAACTTGCATTTCCTTAAAAAATTTTAATATCACCAAGTGGGGTTGAACAACGATATAGGTCTTGTTCACTTCGTGGATTCAAGTTTTTAATTTGAACTGAGATGTGATATTTTTTGAGAGTTTTTCACTGTAGTAGAAAAATGTAAATATGACATTTTTAGAGAGAAAATATCATTTAGATTTAGATCGAACTACAACACAAAAGTAGCAAAGTTTTCATTAGCATATGTATACCGAGTTAATCAGAGGTGAGCCTAGCACGACACAGAACATCACACGCCAAATCCAATTTAAGCCCATGGGCTTCATTGATGAACGCCCAACTTTGTGCCCAAGTGATCATGAACTAAACCTCTAGATAAGTGCTTAACTTGCATTTCCTTAAAAAATTTTAATATCACCAAGTGGGGTTGAACAACGATATAGGTCTCGTTCATTTTGTGGATTTAAATTTTTAATTTGAGTTGAGATGTGACATTTTTTGAGAGTTTTTTACTGTAGTAGAAAAATGTAAATATGACATTTTTGAAGAGATTTTTACTGTAAAAACTTAAAACTGAAAACTCAAATCGGTGAAATGAACGAGACTATAGAATATTGTGATAGGCTTGTAGTTGAAGGTACAAGTATTGTTGATTCTCTTTAAAAGTCTTAAATATAAAAATTTAGTGGCGTCACACCTCCCCACATTCTTAACGCTAACATATTAGTGTGGTTGAAGTGACGCTTTCCTCGTCAGGCAACAAAATCTTCAAAGAATACTTTTGTTACCATCCCGAATGCCACTTATCCTAACAATATTTATAGACTATTGTAGTAGGTTTGTGGTTAAAAGTTTTAAATTTCGGTGATTTTAGGTCCACTTAATTCGTTGAGTTAATTTGAGTTGAAATGTGACTTTATGTGAAAGTTTTTTACTATAGTAAAAAAGTTAAATGTGACTGTTTCTGAGAGCTTTTAACTGTAACAAAACTCAAATTTTAAACTCAAATCAGTAAAATAAAAAACGCCTTTAAAATCTCAAATTTAAAGATTTGGTGGCGTCACGCCTCTAAATATTTTTACCGTTAACACATGTAACCCGTTTAGTTCGTTGATTCGAGTTGAAATGTGACTTTTTGTGAGAATTTTTTATTGTAGTAAAAAAGTTAAATGCCGTTTAGTTCGTTGATTCGAGTTTTTAATTCGAATTGAAATGTGACTTTTTGTGAGAATTTTTTATTGTAGTAAAAAAGTTAAATATGACTGTTTTTTAAAATTTTTTACTGTAATAAAATTTTAATTCTAAACTCAAATCAGTGAAATGAACGAAACTTATAAATGAGGTGACGCACTTCTCATTGAAATGTTAAAATCTTCAACGAACTTCCATTTAGCGGCCCCAAATGCCGCTTTATCCCTCATCCGTGCCTTTTTGCTCTACCAAAGTGAAAATAATAATAATAATAATATACGGGGGCAATGACGTAATTACACAAACGGATTTATCCTTCCACTCATGACTCAACGACTGGAGTCGTCCAAATCAGACAGACAGGCAAGACAAAGAGAGAGGAAATCGAAAAGGAAAAAAAAATGAACAAAGGCGGCGGCGGAGGAGGAGCAGCATCGGGCGGAGCAGGAGGCGGAGGGCCGACGGCGGCAGCAGCGGCGGCGGCGGCGCAGAAGCAGAAGGCGTTGATGCAGAGAGTGGAGGGAGACATAGCGAGCATAGTGGACAACTTCAGCCATCTGGTGAGCGTTTCTAGGGTTAGCCTCCCGGACTCCACCGTCCGGAACTCCCAGGAGTCCTTCATGATGGAGATGCGCGCAGCCAGGATGGTCCAGTCCGCCGACTCGCTCCTCAAGCTCGTCTCCGAGCTCAAGCAGACCGCCATCTTCGCCGGGTTCGCCTCCCTCAACGACCACGTCGATCAGAGAACCGCCGAATTCGATCAATTGGAGGAGAATACCGATCGATTGCTCGCTCGAATCGGGGACGAAGCTTCCGCTCAGCTAAAGGAACTCGAATCCTGTTACTACTCGTCGTCTTCTTCCTCTCAACCGTTGCAGATTCTGTGAGAAACCCGAATTGTGGATTTTGCTTCTGTAAGCACTTCTCATGTGTGTTTTCATAGCTTGTATGTAATGCACTAATTTTGCAATTGGATTCCCTTTTTGATCCTCCATTTTAATGTAGAAAAATGTTCTTTTGACAGCATTCCATTAAAGTAACAGAAAATTGTTGTTCTCTTAAATGTTCCATTATCAAAATTGTTATATGGATATAAAACTAATTGGGGTTTGGCTTTCCGATATGTGTTTTCATAGCAGTCTATGTAATTGCAAGAATTTGGCAATTTGCTTCCCTTGTTATCCTCCATTTTTACTTTCACTGAATGTAGATAATGTTCTTTTGACAGCATTTCCATTATCAAACTAGAAACAAAGATGGCATCCACAACCCTTTTTGTTATATATGTAACTTGTATCTTCTTATCCAGCTAAGGGTCCCTTAAGTATGAAGCTAGTGTTATTCTTTGAATTGCTATCAAATTGTTATGCATTTATAACGTATGATAAAACAACAATGTTCTATGAACTTATCACTTATATTATTCTACCATAATCAGCTTTATGACATTCTCTCCAGCATTACATCTCCTTTCTGCAAGAGTTGGAATTTGTAATTCGAGCAGATGAAGGAAAGGTAAAACTAACTAAGCAAATCATTTAATCATGACAGATATGAAGGCGTAGTTGAAAATTTTTCCATGTAAAAGAAAAATGGAAGATGGAAGTTCTAGTATATCAGAAAAGTGTTAGTAGGAACCACTCTGGTGTGGCGGTTGCAGGTTTTGCTGGTAGAGTGGATTGCTTGTATGATGCTTCTATTGGCAGAACTTTTGGCTGCACGTAAAAGCCTGATTGTGGCTAATAAGACTTTAGGGCTCAAGAGGCATATGGTTGAGTCCGATGCGAGTTCAGCAATTTCCCGCGTCTCTCCAGATGTGGTTTGCTGGCTCCTTCTAGACCAATTGTTGATGACATTTAGGGCTTGTTTGGTTCACTAACTTGAATTCATGATTTTGATTTTGTTCTCTCATGAAAAATTTGAATAAAAAGAAGTTGCCGTCAATAGGTTGTTTCACAAAATTTGAATTCAAAATCAAATCACCGACTTGAACCCATAAACCAAAAGGGCCATAAAGATTTGCTTCTGAAATTGAGGTTCACAATTTTCTTTTCATTCCTAGAGAGCTCAACTCTGTGCTCAATGCTTTGCCCCAGTTTGGGCATTGACGTTTGGTTCATGGATTCAAAACCATGATTCAGAACCATTCTCGATTTACGTGCGTTTTTTATGAGAGAAAACACTGTAGTGAATCATGAATTATGATTCAAATTACGGTTTGAATCCCCTTACCAAACGGACAATCGCGTGATGCACTTCCTATTTGTATTAGCTTGTTTATGTGTGCTTCTTTGCCCATTTGAGGCTTTAATGGCATTTTCAGTTCAAAAAAGAAGAAAAGTTTGTCCAATACACAAATCTCATGTTTCAACTTGCACTATTCTACAAGTCACGCATCCCATTTACATTCTCAAGCTCAATCATGTGTTATGTTAAATGCACAAAAGGCGCTAAAAGAGAGAACAAAAAGAACAAGGAGAAAAGTTTATTTTGATGAGAAGAAATCATTGAAACAATTAAGCTTGAAAAACACCTAAACAAGAGTGAAACCATGTTGTCTGTTTGGCATTGCTTCATGTAAACTTCTTTCGGCTTTCCAATTCCAAAATCTGCTTCTTGGAAATGGAAATATTCCTTAGGTGTTGTAAGATAATTAAATCTGATTAATCCTTCATTATTGACTTAATATTTTCGAGGTTAGATAAAACTTCAGGTTTATATTTGCTAATCCTTTTCCGTTACGTTTAATTTTTGAACGAATCTGACACTAAAGATGAAATTTTTAAAGGATTGATAACATCAAGAGAATTTTTGTAATTACAGGGCCTGTTCACTTTGCTGATTTGAGTTTGTAATTTGAGTTTATATGTGATTTTATGTGAGAACTTTTTACTGTAACAAAAAAATTAGATATAACTGTTTCTGAGAACTTTTTACTGTAACAAAACTCAAATTCTAAACTCGAATTGGTGAAGTAAACGGGACCTGAGAATGCGAAGTTGAATTTTGTATTTCAATTGAAGGCATTAGGCATGAAACGACTTTATATCTTTTACCTATTTTATTATTCCTAATAAAAATGTAGCCCAACACTTTTGAGCCAGATACCACAATACGAAAAAAGGCGGGCTCCACATTTAAAAAACACCTACTATGAAATTTAGGAAATGTTTGGTAGAAGGATTCGTTCCTTGATTCGAATCATGATTCATGATTCGCTACAGTATTTTCTCTCACAAAAAATTCATGTAAATAAAAAATGATTCGAATCACATGGTTTAAATCCTCCAACCAAACGTCCTCTCAATTTTTGTCTCTTGCTATATTGGAGCCGAATAATTGCTCAATTAAAGATTTTTAAAAAACAAGTAACTTTTAAAAAATAATAATAATAATAATTAAGGGTTTTTCGGTTGTATTTTTGAGTTATGGTGATTTAAGTGTAGATCTTGAGTTGAGTTTGAGTTATAATTTGAGTTGAAGTTGTAACTTGAGTTTGTGTTTGGATGTGCACATTTGAGTTATGATTTGAATTGAGAATCTATTTGAGTTTGTGTTTGAGTGGGTCAAAACTTGAATTTATATTTAAATAGTATTTTAATAAAAACTCAATGGTGATGTAAAATTTTAATAGGGTATATGGGTGGAATTTTATTCATCTATTCGTTGTGAACGCATATAAAAAAAATCATCTCAATCGGAATTAAAACGAAAAAGTTATGACGTTTTCAAGAATAAAAAAATATTTGTTTATTAATGAGTTTGAGTTTAAGAACTTGAATTGAAGGGAAAACTTAAACTCAGATTTTAGTCCCAACCTCAAGTTAAAACTCGAGTTAAAACTCAACTTCAAACTCAAATTTTACAAACGAATATGAACTTAAATAAAATTGTAACTTGAGTTTAAACTTTTTTTAAATTTTACTCCAAAAAAACATGCCATAAATAGACAGAGAATTGCCATCTAGTTCAATGGTAGAAATTTAGGTCGACCTTGATGCGACAGGCTTAAGCCTTACTCTTCAATAATGCCCCAAAATTATTGACTTTATTAAAGTTTCACTAATTAATTATCCTTTATTATTTTCAGTTACTCTTAGCAATCAAAGCTTAATTAGTTAATTGGACTTTTTCTTTCTTTACTTTCTTCCAAAACGGTAGACGTTTCTTCTTACTTTGTAAAAAGAAATTATTTGGCTGTTCTTTCTTGGAAAAAAAAAAAATGTGATAAATGCAATAAAGTTATAACTTGTTCTTGTGTATTTTTTATGCATGGTTGCCATATTTAGCATTTCGCAACTACATTTAGCCTATTGAAGCTAGTCATAACTCATGACTCATGAAACTGCTCTTTAGTCTTTAATTTAGTGAAATTTCCTACGCATTAAATTATACTGTTATTGAGCGTTTTGTTAGCTCTAAGAGAAGCGGAATTCGAAGAATTTTTTTTTTTTTTCAACTTTTTAAATTATTTTTCATATTTTCTCTGTTTTTCCTTAAGAGTCATGGCTTTGATACTACCAACATTTTCATCTTCAAGGCTTTTAAGGAGCCTACTCTGTGTTAGTGTAGTCGCTTTACCTGCTTGCTGGTTCTTGTTTGCGAATAATAAAGGTTTGTCAAACTTCATTTTCAATTTTATTCGCTTAAACTTGTGTGATCAATGTGGAAACTTTTGTTGCAGTTACAGTGAATGTGACAAAGGGTGAATCAAGTATTGAGTTAATAGCAGAAAACCCTGCGGTCTGCGAAGAAATGAAGATTAGCCGATCGGATTTTCCTAGTGACTTTGTGTTTGGAGTTGGTTCTTCTGCTCCCCAGGTACATGTTTCTTGAATGATGACATATATGAGCTTACTTATTTATTTATTTATTTTTTAATAGAGTCTTTCTATGATAGGACCTCATACCAGCAGTGCACGTTTCTGGTCGTTTTTAATACAAATCTGATTGCTAAAAATAAAGACCTATTGGTAGTTCATTTTTTTCAAGACGTATCGTAGAAATCTCATTTTTATAGTGGTGAAACTACTTATTGCATATCGATGCATGTAAATACGTAACTTGCATTGGAACTTTGCAGACTGAAGGATCAGCCAAAGAAGGAGGGAAAGGACCAACCGTTTGGGATTACCATGCTAAAAGATTTTCAGGTTTAGATAATAGAAATGACCCTTTTCTTTATTTACCAAAAATAATGACAAACCCTTTTGTATTCAAGTAAATGGAAAACTTGCTTACCAGTTTGTTATTTGCTCTATGTTGCAGATAGAGTGGTAGATAGTAGCAAGTTCCCTATAGCAATCGATTCATATAAGCGATATAAGGCGAGTAGAAGAAGTGTTTAGTCAGACATGATCCAAGTATTTTTTTTTTCCTTTATAAGAATTTAACTTGTTTGTCAAATTTTTGTAGGAGGATGTGAAACTTGTGAAGGATCTTGGAGTTGACTCTTACAGATTTTCCATCTCCTGGAGCAGGATTTTTCCAAGTAAGAAGTTTTTCATCCAACAAAATGTTCTCAAGTCTAGATTAATTCCCCTTATTCAATATATATACATATATATATATGTGTGTGTATATATATATATGTTTGTCTATAACAATCATGTTGAGATATTCAAATATATGTAGATGGATCCAAACGTGGTGGAATAAATCAAGAGGGTGTTGATCACTATAACCGTCTGATAGACGAAGTGATCAGAAATGGTAAAAAGCTATCAAATCTTGAATCCTTTACTTTTTATTTTCCACATATGCAATTACCTTCTTTTTTTTTTTTGAACTGGTTACCTTAACATTTCTAAAAGCTGTGAATTGTGATGTAGGCCTCAAGCCTTTTGTAACGCTTCTGCACTTCGACTTGCCACTAGCTCTGCAAGACAAGTATGGTGGCTACTTAAACATCTCTTTTGTGTAAGCACTTTCTTATAGCTTCTATGTTACATATGTCCGTGGGTAGGTTTCAGTGTTGGCCCCCAAACTATGCTTCTTGTACTGTTTTAGCCCTCAAATTCAAAACGTTACAAATCGCACTCCGATCTATTAAAACGTCCCAGATTTGACCCTTCTGTCACAAAATCGTCTAAAATGGAGTCAACTACATGATCCTCACTTGCTTGGTTAATGAAGTGTATTTTAGACAAATCACACAGAATAAAAAATTTAACCCTCGCATGCCTCGTTTTCCAACGAGAACGTGTAGAGAGTGCACACACTTTTTTCTTTCTTCATTTTTTAATTTTTAAATTTATGTAAGTATGATGTGTTTAAAGTGCCCTTTAAGGTACCCTTCATTGACCAGGCATGTGAAGATCACATGGTTGATTTTGCCGAGTTTTTTAAGGACATTGTGATGGAAAGGCAAACGTGGGACTTTTTGATAGATTGGGTGTATTCGTAACATTTTAATATTCGGGAGCCAAAATTAGTATTAACCACATATCCGTACTATATCAAGAAATTGGATGCCATTGTAACTTTGTTTTTTTTTTTTGGTCTTCTACAGGCATGATTTCAAGGACTATAGTGAGCTATGTTTTAGAACATTTGGAGACAGGGTTAAGAATTGGGTTACCATAAATGAGCCTGCAGTTTCTGCACTATTTGGGCATGAAATTGGGTTAGCACCACCAGGGAGGTGCTCACTACCAAACCTGTTATGCCCATTAGGTGGTAATTCATCAACAGAACCTTACATTGTAGCTCATAACCTTATTATTGCTCATGCTGAGGTGGTTAGGCTCTATAGGAATAAATTTCAGGTAAAAGGAAACCTCATTCTATCTACTAATTTTCTTTGGTCTCTCCCAAAACTTATTAGAATATAGCTGTAAGGTTGGCCCTGTCTAGAGCCCATCACTATTGGCCTAATCCCGGTTCGGGCTAGCCAGTCAATAGTTTAGACCCAAAATAAATTTTTAAGTTAGGACGGGCCGGCCCAAAGTCTTTTTTTTTAATTTTTTTAAATTACTCGTAAAATTTTTAGGTCGGTCCCGCCTAACGTTGACTTGTCGGGCTTTAAGATCGGCCTGGGCTTTCCCCCTCCTTTTGAAAACCATCTTTGGGCCGGGTCAGGCGGCTTGAACATTCACTTTTATATCACAAGTTGGCGGAGTTTAATTTTTCTCTCTTTTTGTGTTTTTTTTTTTCTTTTTTAAAGAAAAAGCAAGGTGGGGAGATTGGAATTTCTCTAAATACAAAATACTATGAGCCAATTTCAGAATCATTGGCAGATAAAGCTGCAGCAGAGAGACTTATGGACTTCCAGTTGGGATGGTTAGTCCTTGACCAAATTCAGAAACTTCAGATTTTTTAGAACTAATGGTGACTTTTCTATACTTGTTCCAAAAAAAATAGGAGTTTTGAATTTTAAATATGAATAACTAGGTTTGTGGAACCATTTGTCTATGGAGATTATCCGAAAAGTATGAGAGATATGGTGAAAGAGAGGCTACCTATTTTCTCGAAAAAACAGAAAATGATGCTCAAAGGAAGTTGTGATTTTTTTGGATTAAATTATTATACTTCAGCTTATGCTCAAAATATGCTATCTTCTCATTCTCAAGTGTTGTACCATGGTGTAGATTCTTTAGCAAAGGAAGTAGGTAAGGTCCACATAATACTTCAATGTTACGACAACTTTGAATATATCATGTAATAAATTATTATTCTGATAGTTTCTTGCCACTAATGTTCTAACTATTGCAGGGAAAGATGGAAGGCATCTTGATCCCTTGGTTAGAAAATCCTAAACCCCACTTAGTACTATGATTATTAGAATTTTCTCAAAATAATTAAGGGAAGATTTTATCATTTTTGTAGTAAAAGTATAGAAATCCTAATGATTGTTTGAATTGCAGGACATGCCAATCTATCCAGAACAGCTACAGAAACTTCTGGAGTTTGTGAAGCAAAATTATCAAAGTCCAAAAATCTACATCACTGAAAATGGTTGTGGCAAATTTACTTATGCTTCAATTATACGCACCTGCACACCCACACACACACATATAATTCGTACATATGATATATATATATATGGCCTATTTGATTCACGTGTTCAAGTAAGTGATTTTGATTCTTTATTCAAATTTTGTGTGAGAACTCATTAGCGAGAACTTTTTGTATTCAAATTTTTGTTGTGAGAGAGTGGAATCAGAATCATGGGTTCAAAACCTAAAACCTAAAACCAAACGGAGCCATAGTTACTGAGGGATATATATAATCTACACCATAAATGTTGCTATTTTTCTTTGTAGGAGCTAGTGAGGCAAGAGATGATAAACGTGGACTTGGTGAAGCACTAAAAGATCCACATAGAATAAGCTTTGTTCTTCGACACTTGCATTTTGTCCACAAAGCCATTAAGTAAGTCATGATCAACCTAGTTTAGCAGCATTATCAAAATAATTACTTCCCAAGTTGTTACAATTTTGTATTTGACATATTTCGATCCCATTTCCAACACATTGTTGCAGGAATGGCGTGAACATCAAAGGGTACTTCTATTGGGCCGCATTCGACGACTTCGAATGGGGTTTGGGCTTCAGATTGAGATTTGGATTCTACTACATTGATTTCAATGACAAGCTCAAGCGCATTCCTAAACTTTCTGCCAAGTGGTTCAAAAGTTTCCTCAAAGCTTACAATACCACCTCATAATAATAATACTAAATAATATGTGAGCCTTGTACAAAATGGTGCTTTTACATGATAGAAAATACATAGCAAAGACAATCCTGAGCGCATCCCAAGAGGGTTTTTTCATGAACAAACTGCTGATATATATAGGCTGTGTTTGGCTATGCAGAAATTTATGTATTCAAATATTTTCACTTTAGTAATGTGGGTGTTTACTTGAATATTTGCTCCATAGCTTTCTTTCACACAATACTACTTCTAGCATTTGACTGACATTGAGTCGCAAGGTGGTGGAGTTCATCACAGTTAACACTTTCAAATTCACTGGATCACATTGTTGCTTGACCACATCCGTCCAGCCCGGTAAACGCCGAGTGGACCGAACCATATAATAGTGGTGAGGTCGATAATGAAATGAGGACCGCGTTTTAATCAGTGATTTTTTTTCCTCTTGAGCGCCGGCTCATTTGAATTTATTGATGGATACGGTTGTTTTTTTTTCCAAACACGGCCTTTATGAGTCTAATTATAGGTTTCATCTAAAATTTAACATAAACCATTCATGCATGAGACATTTGATTAAGAGACTGATTCTAAGGAATCAAAAGAATTCATGGAATTTATTCTCATTATTTTTAACGAAGTAAATCAAATTAGTAAGGAAAATGCTTCTTAATTAGCCTGACAACTCAAAAAATACAACATAAACGTTTGTTACTTTGCTTTTTTTCTTTTTCTTTTTGTTGCTTAATGACATTTCAACAGTTTGGACTTTGAGATAAATGTGGATATTAATTATTGGTGTCAGTTTTAACTTCAAAAATAAAAAATGCTGGCATCATTTTTACCCTACAAGAAAAAAAAAAAATCTTGTCGTCAGTTTTATTTTGTTTTTTCACATCTATAAAGTAACACCATGAAAAAGATCTCTGCCGTTTATTCCCCTTTTCGTTGATAAAAATAAGAAAATATGTTATCAAACTAATTCCTAAATACAGTGCAACAGCAAATAGCTGGAAAATGACACAGACAGATACTCAAACCCAACCAAGTAGCAGATCATATTAATTTATCTATTTTAATTTGATTTTTCTCATTGTAGGCGGCCAATATTCCAGGAAATTGGATGGTTGCAGAATTTCTGGATTCCTCAAAAAAGAAATTGTGGTTGGTGAATTCGTGTAATGATTCGAATCATGGTTCGTGGTTCGCTACAATATTTTCTCTCATAAAAAATACACATAAATCGAAAATAATTCTGAATCATGATTCTAAATTTATAAACCAAACGTCCACAAAATGTTTGAAATGACATATCAAATATCACATAAAAGATAAATAGTCGATTGTTAAAAAAATAAAAAGAGAATAAATCTTAAAAAATAATATTGATAAAACATCTATAATACTAGTTCTTTTTTCATGAATTTTACGAAATTAAACTAAAGATGTAAGTACTAGAATTAGGTTTTTTTTTTTTTTTAAACGAAAGCAAACTAGATATGTTCAGTTTTTTGAGGTGTGAAGATATAACTAGTTAAGTGTAAAGCTAATTAGTTAAATGATACTAATAATAAGGAGCCTTAACTTAAGGGACGCCTTAGACAGTTTGCCTTAATGGCCTTACTCTTTGAGCCGTCATTTGCTGTAATGATAATATTCTTGTTACTTTGTTTATAACCAGCCTCTATATATATATATATATATATGTATTAGAAACAAATTACCATGAACGTTAATTATCATCTGTACAGAAGAAAATTACCACAAACATTAATTATACATGGCATCTCCAGTTTTTCTGCGCAGCGTTCTTGGGATTTGTGTCATTGCTCTTCTCATTTACTGCTTCTTAACAGAAGGTTAATTTCCATGATCATCTTTTAATATATTTACGTAATTACACCATGCATGCATATTGTTTCATTATCAATAGCTTTTTTTTTTTTTTTTTGCTAATATATATATATATATATATTTTGACAGGTCTTGAAGGTGGAGATTTGAATATTAAGAGATGCGATTTCCCAAGTGATTTTGTATTTGGAACCGCAACTTCTGCCCAGCAAGTATGTGTGATTATACATACATATATATATATATATATATGTATATATATGTACGTGTGTGTGTGTGTTTGTTTCGAACAAAATTCTCTAATCTCATTCGCATCTAATCAATGTATTCATATACCATTTTATATCCTACATTTGTAATATGACAAAATTGTATGTAGCAAACTGTATAATTTATAATTGTAGATAATGTGGTATGAATCGAATAGTTAAAAACAAATTATAAGGACAGAAAAATTCAACAAAAATTTGAATTATCTATTTATATATCTACTTGTATTAAGTTTATAAACTTAAAGTAAATATCACAAATTGCAGATAGAAGGAGCAGGGAAAGAAGGTGGAAGGGGACCAAGTATTTGGGACACCTTTGCTGCAGTCCCGGGTTTGTACACAACCCCTTAATGATCTCTAATATATTGCATTAACTAGATTTAAAATTAATTCTAATCAACTTTTATTTCCCTTGAACATTTTCAGGTCACGTTAAGGATGGAAGCAACAGTTTAGTAGCAATTGATTCATATCACCGATTTAAGGTCCTAAAACAAAGCACAAGAATAATTTTATAGCGGCACCAGCGATGTTGGGCACCACCTACTAATAGAATGTAGGTTCCGCAATATGGGATCCATAGGTGGAAACTCACCTTCTGTTAACGGTCGTGCTAATTAACATCGATAGTGTCCCTAAGCATTTTTTAGACACAAAAGTTACTTATTGTATTCCTTTCGAGAAAAGTAAAAAATTTACCCTTAAGAGTGCAAGGGTCTGGATTTTTACCCCTTATTATTGATTAATACCCGTTTACTAGTATAGTTATCAGACTGAAAAGGTTATTAATCAAGAATAAAATGTAGAAATTCTGACCTATGCACTTTTAAGGGGTATTTGTCTCCTTTTAGTTGCCGTTTCCACGGTATGACTTAAAAGTATATCTTTGATCTTATAGGAAGATATAAAGCTCATGAAGGACCTTGGAGTTGATAGTTACAGGTTTTCCATTTCCTGGCCAAGGATTTTACCTAGTAAGTTTTACAAACTAGTTTTACTGATATTTTGCACCAATATTCCAATATGAAAGGGAAAAGGAATTTGTGATATGGGCATTTTATTTTGTACTGAATTTGGAAAATTGAACAATTGAACTTATGTTCAGATGGCACGATAAGCGGAGGAATAAATCAAGAGGGTATTGATTTCTACAACAATGTGATCGATGAATTAGTGGCAAATGGTAAGATTAAGCCGAATTTTTCGCAATAATATTTAGTCATGTTTCAAAAAAAAAAAAATCATTAAGTAAACTCTTATAATTAACAATTTGGAGCTCTATCTAGGTATCAAACCATTTGTGACCATGTTACATTTTGACACACCACAAGCGCTTGAAGACAAGTATGGAAGCTTCTTGAATCGCTCAATTGTGTGAGTCTCAATGTTATTTGTTCCATTTCTTATGCATGATCTTATTCCTTTATGAATAATTATCGATGGCTAATTAAAATTGCAGGGATGATTTCAAGGACTACAGTGAACTTTTGTTCAAAACTTATGGAGACAGAGTTAAATACTGGATTACAGTCAATGAACCATTTGTTGTGGCACTTGGATATGATTTAGGGAAAGGCGCGCCGGGGAGATGTTCGTTGCCACCGCCTTTTGGTCCATGTGCAGCCGGGAACTCGTCCACCGAACCTTACATTGTTGGCCATCACTTTCTCCTTGCCCATGCTACGGCTGCTAGGCTCTACAAAGATAATTTTCAAGTAAGATTTAGAAGTTTCTTTTAAGCAGATCAATATGGATTTGGTAAAATCACACTCGTGTTAGATATATTCAAGAGATAAAATGTTGTTCATTTTGAAGGCTCAACAAGGTGGACAAATTGGACTTGCAGTTGTTGGAGAGTTTATGGAGCCTTATAGTGACTCACCAGATGATATAGCAGCCGCAGAAAGATATTTAGATTTCCTCTTTGGATGGTCAGTGTCTAATCTTACACATCTTCATTCTTGTCTAACATTTCAACATTTGTCACTTTTCGGTTAGGGAGATGCGACTTTCGATTACGATCAGTTTGTATATTAAAAATGACAACTCATTTGTCACCGGTTATCGTTAATACTTCAGTGCCTCGAAAGATCTTTTGCGAACGAGAAATCTGATTATAATCTATTTTCGTGCTAAACTAGGCATCTGGAGCCATTGGTGTTTGGAGATTATCCAAGAACCATGAGAGAGTATGTGAAGGAGAGACTGCCTACTTTGACTGAAGAAGAAAAGAATTTGGTAAAGGGTGCTTTTGATTTCATTGGAATCAACTATTACACATCAAGATTTGCTTTTAAGACGGATCCAGTCCAACCACCCCATTATCTTGGAGACTCCTTAGTGAAGATCACAAGTATGAACATACCAATATTATATACATACATACATACATACATACATACATACATATATATATATAAGCTAATTAAAAGTATCATTCTCTAATAATGGTTTTATGATTGTTTCAGCTACAAAAGATGGAGTCCCAATTGGTCCAAAGGTAAGTGATTCATAGTATGCATTTAGCAAATTTACCTTGAAAAAAGTTTGTACTTTTTTTAATACTTAACTTTCAGGTATGATTTGACTAAAAATTGTTGTTTTATGAATTACAGTCTGAGGGAAGTGGATATGTCTACAGTTATCCTCAAGGGCTACAGAAACTTTTGGAGTTCATGAAGTCAAAGTACAACAATCCCACTATTTACATTACTGAAAATGGTCAGAACTATCTTCTAAGCTTGAAAATTTAACAAAATATGTAACAACACCAACATTTCAATTAATTAATTTAATGAATTGATTAATATTCCTTTCCTTATTTTATTTTATTTTTGCAGGATTTCCCGAGGCGGATGTGGCGAATCGCAGCCTCGATGAAGCGCTTAATGATCAAGCTAAGATCAACTTCATTCGTGAGCATTTATACTACATCAGGCAGGCAATGAAGTAAGTTATTGGATCTTGTAGAGAAGAAAAACTAGGAGTTACTATTTGCTTATGCTTTAATGGTGGCAAAATTTTCTTTTGCAGTAATGGTGTGAAGGTGAAAGGTTACTTCTACTGGTCTCTATTCGACAATTTCGAATGGGGAAGCGGCTACACCGTCCGATTCGGGTTATATTTCATCGATTATAACGATAACTACAAGCGTATTCCCAAATTTTCTGCTAAATGGCTTCCTGCTTTCCTCAAAGGAGAGTCTCCTTCAATCAAGTGAAAAATAAAAAATAAAAAAAAATAAAAAACTTTTTTTTTTTCCATAGAGGATTAGAATACTGTTGTACTAGCAATGAGTATCATACTATGTTTTTTCTTTTAAACTGAATCATCTTGTACAGTTTTTTTGTTTAAAAAAAAAAAACGAAGAAAAAGAAATAAATTGCCAAGATAAATTGAGTAATTTTCATTTGGCATGAAATTTCGTTACGTGACATGTTACATGTGATGTAAATGACTTGAACTCTATCCTTATTTGTCAACAATAAGCTCAAAATGATATACAAAAGAAAATATGAAAGAAAAGTACTAATTGGTGTAAAGGGTTCTAAGTTGAAGTGCTTAGAAAAAGCTTATGTGGTGTTTACACATGCACTCAGGGACAGGATAGGCAATTACATCCCTGTCTATCCTAAAATTCCTAAGCTCAGGCTGGCCCTGGGACTTGCTGTGCAGCTCCCTCATGATGGTGCTGAACTCCGCGTCCGAAACGGAGGCATCCTCGAAGAAAGGCAGCATCGCTCGCTTGTTCGGCTTTATATACTTTCTGTGGCCAACATAGGCACGGTGACCCTGCAGACATCGGTCAGCAAATCCATCCCGCGTTTTTATCAGAATCTATCAGTTTGGAAACTAGGTTGGAAAAAACAAAGAATAGCATCACTTGTGCTTTTTAACTATTTATTTATTACCTGCAAGGCGCGTCCCATGTTTCCGCCATGCGAAGGCACAAAGACGTCGCTGCTGAGCGAGACAATGTAGTCGATAGCGGCCAAAGCAGAGGACTTGTTGGCGAAGGGAGAGAGTTCACCATCCCGCGCAAGCATCTCCTTTGTCACTAAATTTGGGAACTCTGCAATGAGTGGTTGCAGGGCCTTGCTGCCACCAAATGGCTCTCCACCGGCGTTGTATATCCGTGTAGTTCGTGGTGCGCCTAGAGCCTTCAAGAGCCTACAGATTGGCACCAAAAAGACTCTTCTCTAAACCAAAAGTATACTAAATATAACCAATAACAATCATTTATCAACTGTCACCAACGATAAAATCAAACCTTAGAATTGTTTTTTTGTTTTTGTTTTTTATTTGTAATTAGAAAACCAATTTTTAAGGAAACATAATTTTCTTTTTGCTTGGGGACACTAGATCTTAGACAAAACACTTGTGACATGGTAACAAATAGAATTACTCATTCTTAAGTTACATCTGTTATGGCACTGGTTACTCACCTTGCCATTTCTAATGCATTAAGGGGGCATAATCCGGCAAGCCGCCGCTGAGCGTAGCTCATGTTTAAGGTTCCAGTAAGGAACTCGGGCTGAGATTCCCGAACCTTGGTTATGACGTCGTCGTACTCGGGGCCTAGACCGGTGAGGCAACCGGTTCTGACCCACACATCCTTCTCTAGCCGGAGATGGAGGGCAATGTAGGGACCTTCAATCCACATTCTCTTTGCCAGTTGATTCCCGAGCTCGTGAATTGGGGCTGCAAATCTTAGTGCATGAAAAGCTACCTGAAAAAATGTGAACAAGAATACAAAGAAAAGATAAACACACATGAACATAAAGTTATACATATTATGATACTATTCTAAGTGGTGTCATTGATTTTTTTTTATTTTTTTTTTTATACCTTACCTTACATTTAAGCTTCTGTAAATCAGAAGGAAGATTCTTTGTGAGCTTAGAATCTAACCCTTTTAGTACAAGAAGTCCATCTCTACTGAGCTGCGTAACATGAACAAGGAAAGATGTGACATTTTTTAATTACAATATGGAGATTTTGCATATTAAGCACATAATTAGTGAAGATTCTCTAGTAATTACTTGATTGAAGAATCTGGCATGAATCCATTGTGGAGTAATGTCCTTAGGAATCTTGGAACGGATAGATTGTCTTCCGAACAAATGCGTCGAAGGAATCGTCGACACAACTCGAATATCAGCTTGTAAGGTCCTCTTGAAATGTTCAGCATCAAAAATGTCCGAAAATTCACTGCCAAAATTCAAAAGAAAATGAGTGTCTTTCACTTTTTCTTTTGTTGAAACAGAGTATACACATAAATTGTATTGAAAACAGAGTATTCTATGATCCTAAAAAACAAGAAAACCTTGGAAATTAAAGGGAAAAAAAATTGAAACAGAGTATACACATAAATTGTATTGAAAACAGAGTATTCTATGATTCTAAAAAACAAGAAAACCTTGGAAATTAAAGGGAAAAAAAATAAAAAAAAACTCTTCTATACCACTTACTTTCATTCAAAATCATCCTTCAAATTATATGAAAATGTGTGCATTTATTGTGTTGAAAAAGAGTATACACGTAATTAGTATTGAAAACAGAGTATTTATGACTCTAAATAACAAGAATATCTACGAAATTAAAGGAAAAATATAATAAAATAACTACTCTGTGCCGGATAATTTAATTCAAAATTACCCTTCAAATTATTTAAAAATGTGGACACTTCTTGCGTTGAAAAAGATTATGTACATGTATAATTAAGATGTTACTGTGTTTTACACAGTTCTTAACAATCAACATTTTCTTGCCAAACGACAAGAAATTGAAATCTCCATAGGAAAAAGAAAATGTGATAAAATCCAACAATTCAATTACATGGGAAAAAGAAAAAAGAAGACATTTATATGGAAAAAAAGAGTATTTCATAGCTAAAATCATGTTAAATTAAGTTCTTACACAAATTTTCAACCAAAAAGTATTAAAGAAACAACTAATACCTCTCATCTCCCCAAATGAGATTGACTTGTAAAATGGGGACAACCAAAGCAGCCTCAAGAATCCGGGCAATGACAACAGCATCAGCAATCTGGTTCCTCTGCTGGTTAAGTCCCCCGGCCGCCACAACCACCAGGAATCTCCTCCTCTCCTTGGAAATCCTCGCCGACGCTCTCCGGTACCCGATCCCGAACTCCAAGCACGGCCGGTACCCGTCCCCATCAGGCTGCCTCCAGAACTCCCTCTCCACCTCCGAAATATTCGCCCCCGTGTCGCCGTGCGCCGGAAGCGGCACCATCGCGCTGCGCGACAGCCTCGGCGCCTCCACGTCGTCGAGCGGCGAGGACGGAGGGAAGACGGAGCAAGGTGGGTGGTAGTGGTGAGAGTGGAGGAAAGTGAGAAGGGCGATTCCTAGAAGGAAAGTGAGGGAAAAGAGGAGGGAAATGGAGAAGAAGACGAGGAAGCTTGGCGGGTTTCTCGGGGTTTTCATGGGGGAGAAGAGGAATGAAGCAATGGGGAAAACCGGAAGGAAATGGAGGAATGGCGGTGATTGGTTTAACGTGATGAGGCAGTTCTTCATGTTTGAGTTTCTTGTTCTCGCCATGAGAAAACTACAATGGAGTTTTTTCTTCTTCTTGGTATTTTCTTGGATAAAGCGAGGAAAAAATAAAGAAGACGAAGAGGAAGAGAATTTGGAAAGAAAGCAAAAGCAAAGAAAGGAAAAGAAAGAAAAGCTTGATGAGGAATTACAATCCTCAGAAAAAGCTTAATAACACGCAGAGAGATTGGAATTTCAAAGGTTTTGGCGTACTTGAATGAGATGAATCTTGGTTTTGAGTACCAAATGACAGTTTTAACCTTGAGTTCTTTTGTTTTGACATATTGTAAAGGGAATTTGGATAGGAGTGTTTTGGTCATTTAGTGAATGAAATCCATGAAAAGCCAACGGTTTGTTAGTTTGAGTTTGTGGAAATTTCCCGGGAAATAAAGTAGGAAGCGGCTTGTTGCTAGCTTCACATGAATGGGCATTTTTACTATTATGTGCCGAAATTGCCCTTAAATTTAATTCCATCTATTTTTATTATCCGAGAAATATAATTTATGAAAAATTATTTAGAAAATGTTTAGAACTTCAATAAAAGAACTAAACTAACCTCAAGTGTCAATTATTATAATTTGATGGCCAACAAAACTATAATATTATGATGCATTCTACTTTTATGAGAAATATGATTGTATTATTCTTGATCTTGATTTGGGCTTTGGATATAGTTCAAAGTGGATCTTAAGTAAAATCTGAAATATACTTTTAATTAAATATTCAGCCCCTAATCATCCAACCAACCTCTTTGATTCATGATGTTACCTTTTTTTTTTTTTTCGATGCCCTTGTGGTCGATTTATCTGTGGATGTTGTGTCCTCTGTTTTGGTATGTTCTATCTAAGAAAAACCTCTCAATTTTTACTATATGAGCACTTCTTTTCAGCTCCATGTTAAGTAGTTGGTTGTTTAAATTGGCACAATCGCGCTTTGATCATGCCCATGTTCGGTCAATCCAATTAATCCGTTCATTTCACCGATTCGAGTTTAGAATTCGAGTTTAACTACAATAAAAAGCTCTCAGAAACAGTCGCATCTAACTTTTTTGCTACAGTAAAAAACTCTCATATAAAGTCACATCTCAATTCGAATTAAAATATCGAATCAACGAACTAAACGGACCCTAAATTTCTTAGCGTCAAAAGCCAGCCTATAATCTATTTATTTGTGAGTCGTGTCTTGAGTGTGCTCATGTTTTTATCCTATTTAGTAGCAAATTTACAATTAAAATAAGAAAAATAAGCACTACTCATGATAAAAACATTAAATCTTAATAAACTAAAATATATGATTAAAACATCCCATTAAAAAATTTACAAAGCAAAACCTAAAAAAGAGTGTTGTAACAACCTTAATAAAGAAAAAAATGTATATATAATATATATATAATAATAATAAAGTAAAAGAGTAAATTCAATACAATAAAAAGTAAATTAACTTATAATGTAGCTCGTTCTGCTTTTAACTTATCCATTATCATGCACGTGCTCGTATTTGGCCCTTCACATGTTGTATCCTTAACGTGTTTGTATTTAAAGAACGTATCAAGCTCGATTCATAAATATGTTCGGTTGGGCCCATTTCATACTTGTATCTAACGGTGTTGTGTCCTTTTTTTTTTTTAACATTAGGCTCGACCCATTTTCACGTTTTGGTGTTGAGCTGGCTTGGCATGAGACAAAAGGGTCCCACAAAGCAATTTTATAATTGAACAATGCTTTCATCGGCCGGTAGCCGACAATTTTTGTCAGTTCAGTCACCGACATTGTCGGTTATTGGAAAAATAAAAACTGAAACCGACCGAGAGAAACATAGGCCCGTTCACTTCGCTGATTCAAGTTTAGAATTTGAGTTTTTCTACAGTAAAAAGCTCTCACAAACAATCACATCTAACTTTTTTACTACAGTAAAAAGCTCTCACATAAAGTCACATCTCAACTCGAATCAGCGAAGTAAACGGGGCCATAAAAACCGATGGTTCAGTGGTCAAAAATCATTGGTTCGGTCACCAACGCAGCTTGGACGACGTTTATGGAGGGAGGACTAAGGAGAATGGCCGGCCACGGCGATTCGGTGAAGAAGAAGAGGAGAGGAGAGACGTTAGCGGCCCTGTGCCAACTCTGCAGTGGAAGGACGACCACAAGGAGGAGGAGGGACAACGAAGGGGGCTGTGGACGGCGGAGAGGAGCAGAGGAGCAGGGGCGAGGGCTGGAAGACGATGAGCAGTTGGGCGGTGGAGGGGTTTTTTTTTTTTTTTTCCTTCTGTTCTTTTTAATTTCGAATGGGAAGAGGCGGAATGGGAAAATGGAGGATAGGAAAGAAGCCCTAGTGGGCTAGGTTGGGCCTAGTCTTGAGTTGAGTGGGAAATATTTTTTTAATTTTTTTTTAAGTAAACCTGTGAGTCGGTTCGGGTAACCGGCTCCAAACACCTGAAACCACCAACCGAACTGAGCAATTATTCTTGGTTAGGTTAATAGACCGCTAGCCGTCCGTGCAGACGTGGCACCTGCTTCTTCGGTCGGTTGTTGTCGGTGTCGCTCGGTTATCGAGTTTTTTTACAACTCTACATTAGGGTATTAATAGATGCTGAGCATTAATAATATGTGAGTCTTGTAACATGAGACTCATAGATGAGACTCACTTTTTATTAGTATTTTTTTTAACACCGGTGGTGTTTAGTAGCATTTTTCTTTATGCGGATGTCTAGGATGAAGAAGTTTTTTTTTTAAAAAAAATGTTTTAAAACACATTTAGAACAAACGTGTAATAATAATAAAAAAAAAAGTAATGTACTTAAAAATACTCCCAAGGACATTTACAAGAGGGAACAAAGGGAAAAGAAAAAAGAAGAAAGAAAAAAACACATCTTGGATCACAACGAAGAGTTACACTGCATGAATGAAAAAGACAGATAATGGGTGGCCATGAAGATTAGAATATATTTTTATCATGAGAACCAAACGTCACCCTTTAATAGTATATGAGCATTATCCGATGATTCCAAAACGAGACTTATAAAAGTCTAATAAAGGTTATAAACAGAATATATTTACATGTTCCAACCAATGAAGTTGTTAGCTAGCTCTATCCCAATCGGAATCATTGTGGAAACTTGAAACTTAACCATTGCCCTTTTGAAAAATAGTCAGATGCTTAAGAGATTTTAAGATGGTAATCTCCAATAATCTATCAAAATTAAGACAGAAGACTTACAAAGAATCCACTTGATTTCTTGGGAATGTGATACTTGTTAAGCACCAATAGATTTTGGGAAGGTCACAGCCAATTACATACTTTTTTTATGAGAAGCAATCAGTTTCGTTTAGTTCGCTAATTCGAGTTGAGATGTGATTTTATGTGAGAGCTTTTTACTGTATCAAAAAAGTTAGATGTGATTGTTTCTGAGAGCTTTTTACTATAGTAACACTCGAATTCTAAACTCAAATCGGTTAAATGAACGGTGTTATAAAGTTAATCCCTTGATCGGTTTATAAACAACAATAACATTTTTATTTAGTTCATTAACTACAAAGTTTAATATGCCCTAAACTTGTTAAGAAGAATTTGTAGAGATACCTCACAAAATTAATTTTGTAAGACTAACTTAAAAATTACGATAATTTTATAGTAGAGAAGGATGGTTTAAAATTGTATCATACTAATAGGGTTCTTCCTTTCTTTCCTTTTTTTTTTTAACTTTAGATTAATTTTTAGAAAGTTGAATTTCTAACATACTATTTGTAAAATAATAGGGTTAATTTTCATACCAAAATGAGACAAGTAAATAACAAAAATTATAAACTTTAAGCTCTTATTTGCTTTATGGTTCGAGTTCGAATAATAATTGTCAATTTAAATTGAAAATATAATTCAAATTTCTCTTTTCCAACTTTAGACCACACCCATTTTTCTCTCTCAAACACCAATTAGATTCTTGATTCAAATTGAGAATGAGCTTGGTTGGTAAACTAGTGTAAGTGGTTTTAACTAACTCTTTGGTTCAAACCTGGAAAAAAAAAATTTTAAACCTTTGTTCAAAAAATTGATTTGATGTTCCCAACAGAAAAATCCTTATAAATCTAAGTTTATACCCCATTCATTTTCAAGTGGTTTGAAATAAAACTTGAACCATTTTTCTCATAATTTCCATTTCAAACCAAAAAAAAAGTTGAAACCTTCAACACATTTGGAACCTATTTACCAAACGGGCCCAAATTATTGTGATTCAAACCTTGAAATAAACAAGTTCTAAAAATGGTATACAACTTAATCAACACTAAATTTTTTTATAAATTATGAAAAATGCCCCAACAAAATCCCGTCGGATTTATACTACAGATATTGAAATTTTGTATTTGTGCCACACAAATAGTGCAATTAAACATAACACAACGTGAATCTGAACCACTCAAAATTGTGACATAAGCCCTAAAAACACACAAAAATTAGCATACTCACTAATTTTCTCAAATTTTTTTACAGAACTGTGAATTAGTATATTTTTAGAATACTTGAAGTAAATAACAGTAAAAGATTTTTTTACTTTGTAAATTTTTTATTGACTAAATTTACATGGTAAAACGATTTTTTTACCACTTATTTTTATTAACGACTGGATTTACGTGGTAGAAAGATTTTTTATCATGTAAATTTTTAATTTACTCCTTACTTCAAATAATTTAAAAATCTGTATTTACTTCAATATTATGTGAAAATTGTTGAACTTATTTTTAAAATACATGTGTCTAAATTTTTATCTCTTACTCTTGATTAGTTCTCTTTTGACTAATATAGTTATTTAACTAAAAATGATATGAATAAAAAATAAAAGAAAAAATCTAAATTCATACACTCTAAAGTGTATTTCATATTTGTCTCCTTTCCCTCTTCAATTATTTACTGAATAACTCCACTCTCCCAAATTTTTGTCTAGAGAAAATCTTGAGCTAGCCATAAAGTTACCATTTTGGGCATAAATTCGAAAGCACATATTCTTGTGTAATTTTAATAAATATTTTTTAAAAGTATATAGTCATTTAATTCATAATTTTTTTATTTAAATATTACACTAATAAAATTATATTTATTAAAAATAAAGAGTAAATATTCAAACTCATATATTTTTAAAGATAAATTCTCTAATTTTTCTCATATTATTTTATTTATTTCTTGATCTGTACTGCTCAAGTAAATCTCACGCGCAAAAAAAAAAAAAAAAAAAAAAAAAAAAGAAAAAAAAAAAAAAAAAAAAAAGTAAATCCCGTAAATAAATAAATGAAAACAAAATTCCCAGCAAAGACGTGAGAGAGAGTTGAGTCTTAGAAGAAGAAGGTGAGTGAGTCGAGAGAGAGTGTGAAGTGTGAAGGAGAAGACGAAGCTCGAAATCTCAGCCATGGCAAACGACCAAGCAAGCTCTGATGTGGTCTCCGATCTTATGGACTTCTTGAACTCCTCGCCTACTGCTTTCCACGCCGTCGGTAATTTTCCTTTCCTCACTTTAACTTGATCCTTCCGTTTGTTTCCCGAGAAAATCAACAAAACAAGTCTCATTTCATTTCCCTTCCCATAACCTGGTTGAAGTTTCATTATCTCTTATTGAATTTGTATTTCTCATTTCTATTTTATGTCTCCAATTGAATGGATTGCTTCCTTGTTTATTTCCTTTGGATTTCAAATTATGTATGTTTTTGTTTGTTTTCTCTTTGGATTGGAAATTTCTTTTCTTTTCTTTGTACTTTTTTTTTTTTTACATAATTCTGTGAATTTGGTTTTTCAGATGTGGCGAAGAAGCTTTTGCGAAGCGCAGGCTACGAGCAGGTCTCGGAGAGAGAGGATTGGAAACTGGAAGCAGGGAAAAAATATTTCTTCACGAGGAATCACTCCACTATTGTAGCTTTCGCCATTGGTAAAAGGTATAAATTCCTTTCATTTATTTTCCCGTTATTTTATAGATTTTTTTGTTTTTGGGTGTTGAACTGATAATAAAATTTTAAAAGAAAATGGAGGCAAAATCTTCAATTATATGGATGATCGGGTCCACTTGGCCAATTTTTTTTTTTTTTCAATTTAATAGTCTGAGTTGGCGCGAAGATGATGATTGTGTGCGTGAAGGTTTTGTCTTGATTAATTCTTTTCGGTTATCTTGGCACAAAAGAAAATCTGGGCAAGTCAGAAGGAATTTCATGAAACTAAGAATTTATTACTAAACTAAAACTCAAGTACTATGACAGTGTAATTGATCAGCATTGAAATTGATTATACAATTTACATGACCTTGTTTGCTAATGGTTTGGAGCTCATGTCTAGATATGTTGCGGGCAATGGATTCTACATAGTTGGTGCTCATACTGATAGTCCTTGTCTCAAACTTAAGCCTGTTACCAAGGTAATCCATTGTTCTAAATATTATGGATATTGATTTGATGGGAAAAGATTTGACTCTTTTCCTTGTTTTGGGATACGGTGCTTTGTGAAGGTAACTAAAGGTGGCTATTTGGAAGTTGGGGTCCAAACATATGGAGGTGGCTTGTGGCACACATGGTTTGATCGAGACTTGACGCTTGCGGGAAGGGTAATAATAATGGAAGAAAAAGATGGTATTGTTTCATATTTGCATAAACTTGTGAGAATCGAGGAGCCTATAATGCGGATCCCAACCCTGGCTATTCACTTGGACAGGTTGTCTTGTTATTCCATATACATCATTAGATATTTGGCTGTCAAGTCTTTGATAATTAATAAGGTTGAAACTGTTGTTGGTAGTCAGTAGTTTTTATTTAAGTAATACGATTCTCTTCTCTTACCCTTCAGAGAATTCTCTCTCTGAAAAGTTTGTTCATTTTTTTTAATACCTTGTACAGGGGGGTTAATGATGGTTTTAAGGTGAACACACAGACTCATCTTCTTCCTGTCTTGGCAACATCGATTAAGGTAAACTTGGAATTACACACGTTTATACATGTTGGCCAACTTTGAGTCGGTAGTTTTCATTTGTAGTTTCTCCTGGACAAAGAATATCAATACCCATATCCCGTTGATGATTATATTCTGACAGAAAAATAAATCAGAAACCATGATCTTAGCAGGGAAAGTCAATCCCAGAAGATGCTTAACTAACTTACGGTACCATATTTTCTAGGATCACAACTCATATATTCGAAAATTTGGGAATGGTTTGGATCTTTGGAGAAAATAATTTGATTGCACTGTGCAATTTTTTATTTTTATTTATTTATTGCGTTCTGTTCAACTGTAAATTCATATATTTCGCCTTTTTTTTTTGCCCTTGATTTAGTAGAACAGAGACTTCCTTTTAATTTAGTTGTCTTATTTTCAATTCAAAAAATGGCTTTTTGCAGGCGGAGCTCAACAAAGTTGTTGCAGAAAATGGTCAGGTTGAAAATGAAGCTCAGACCTATGGAAAGAAATCTAATGAAAAAACAACCTCTGACAATTCAAAGCACCACTCACTTTTATTGCAGGTTAACATCCTATGAATTGAGGAAGGGGCAGTTTACTCTTTTGGTTAGGTTTCTAATAATATGAATGGATTAGCAGGGATGAATGATAGATATGATTGAATTTTCTTGTTTATTGTGACAATAAATTGATGTTGTTGTTCTTTTTTTTCTTCTTCTAGCTTCTTGCAAGTCAGCTTGGATGTAAGCCAGATGATATTTGTGATTTGGAACTGCAAGCTTGTGATACTCAACCAAGTACAATAGCCGGTGCCCAAAAGGAATTCATATTTTCAGGACGGCTTGACAATCTGTGCATGTCATTTTGTTCTCTTAAGGTACAAGTTTGTAACTTTTATTGTATATCTACCTGCTTCGACATGCCTATAAAAATTCAGAGTTTGTGCTTCTTTACATCCTACAGTTCCTTGGCTAAGCAATGTGCCTTTTTTCTTTGTCAAAGTCAAAAAAAAAATAAATAAATAAAAATCTAGGCATGCAGGTCTAAGTTTTTACTTGGTGGATTCTAAATTTCAGATGCCTGTTTATTCAAGATACGAGTTGTATATAAATGAAGCATTAATGATGTATTGATTTATGAATTGATTTTTCACATCATAAATTTCATTTATTGGCCCAAAACCAAGATGTCCAGAGCTTGAATATAACTTAGACATAATTCACAGAGCACGTGTTTCTTGTATTTCTGTCTCAGATTTTTGTTATTTGATCTTTTCTCAGTCATTCTTTATATTGTATTTTCTTTCATGTCGTATTTTCAGGGATTAATAGATGCTACATCTTCTGAGAGCAGCCTTGAAGATGAGGCCGGTGTTAGAATGGTGGCTTTGTTTGATCACGAGGAGGTTGGATCTGACTCGGCCCAAGGTGCAGGGTCTCCTGCCATGTTAACTGCTCTATCACGAATTACAAATTCGTATACCTCAGATCCTAAGGTAGGAAACAGTTTATCTTCATTTTCTTAATATCCCATATTCAGCTCTTACCTGCACTTATATTTTTCCCCTGACCAAGGGAAACTAACTGAATAATGTTAAATTGATGGTTCACATATGTAATAAATTTGCAATTTCTTCTTCTTCTGCTAAGTAATGCATCGAGTTTTGCTGTCCATAAAGGCCACCAGTTGGGATTGTTGGATCAGAAGTCTGGCATAGCCATAATATCCTTGATATTTTCATCTTTATTGTTCTAAAATTGCAATTTTCTCTATCCAGATACTTGAGAAAGCTATACAGAAGAGTTTTCTTGTATCTGCTGACATGGCACACGCCCTGCACCCTAATTATATGGTATGTTTAATCTTTTTTTTTTTTTTTGTTTTTTGAAAAAAAAAATTGCTGCAAGCAGATAATTTTGTGCCACGTTGATATAAGCTTTCTTTGTAGGACAAACATGAAGAAAATCATCAGCCCAAGTTGCATGGAGGACTTGTTATAAAATCCAATGCAAATCAACGCTATGCGACCAATTCTGTCACTTCCTTTTTATTCAGGGAGATAGCGTCAAAGCATAAAATTCCCACCCAGGTCAGCCTTTTGCCTTTGTTTGATAACAGGGTTGCGAAAATCGTATGTCACATGTTTCTTATATTGTAAAACATCACCCTGTAAACGCACTCTTCTGTATGGCTTTTGGAATGTAAGGATTTTTGGCACATATCACTCATTTTCTGGCATGAGAATTGATTATTGAAATAGTTTTAACTCAATCAAAGCCTACTTGAAATGCAGGATTTCGTTGTTCGCAATGACATGCCTTGTGGTTCTACCATCGGTCCCATCCTTGCGAGTGGTGTGGGAATTCGAACGGTTGATGTTGGTGCACCACAGCTTTCAATGCATAGCATCCGAGAAATGTGCGCTGTTGATGACGTGAGGCACGCATATCAGCATTTCAAAGCCTATTTCCAAGAATTCTCCCATCTTGATTCCAAGATTATAGTGGATTAGTAGGTCTATTGCATCTCATTCGGCTGTTCCAGAAGTATCTTCTGGTTGCCCTTGTTAGGACCTCACTCATGAAACCGGTTCAAAACATAATTAGGGTAATAAGGACCGGAAAAAAAGTGGTGATGCTATGAAACGTACACCAATGTTGGGCTTGTGCGAAGTTTATGAATTGGCTTTGAGCTTATTTCATGCTTTACTTTTGGAGCAACTTAATTGATTTACATTCAAAATGCAAAAATCATGCTAATTTGACACATTTAACAATTTATCGTGGGCGGGGCATGTGGACAACCTCTTTACCTGGTTCCACTCCTTTATTATTCTAAAGGAAAGAATAATTTGTGCCGCAACTACTTCAATGTTTTTTTTACCCTTTCCTTTTTTGTTTGAATGTTTAGTTATCTGTGTGAAACTTGAGGAAGAATATGCTTGTTTAGGTACCACATATAGTATTTGAGCATTAAAAAGAGGTGGGCTTAGTTGCGCTCTATCAGCCTATTTGATAAGTGAGGTTGTTTCTTTTTTCTTTTTTTTTTTTTTTCTTTTTTTTGAGTTATTTGACCCACACGTTTAAAATTGCAAAACATTCATAGAAATATTGAGGGGTTTTTTTAGTTCACGCGTTTAAATTAGTAATTCTGATTCATTAACGGTAATTTGTTGAGAAAAAAATTTTAAATTCAAATTCTTTATAAGATAAAAAACACTATAACAAATCAAAATCATCTAGGATGACGTTTGATTTATGTATTTAAAATCATGATTCATAATCATTCTCATTTTATGTGTATTTTTTATGAAAGAAAATATTGTAGAAAATTATAAATCATGATTCAGAATCATGAACGAATATATGAAACAAACGTTAATCTAAGTATAGGAATTAAATGGAGTCTAAAATTGTAATTCCCAATGAGTACAAGCGTTAATTTTGTGTCATTGGGGACAAAGTAAACACAACCTCTATTCTTGGGGGGCTAAAATTGTAATTCACCCCTTAAAAAAATTTATTGTCAACTTTTCTTCCACCTGTTAATAAAAACAAAAAAAGAAATGAAATGCATGCCTTATCATCTGTAAGGTAGATGCTGTCGTTTATTAGTGACGTTTTCTACATAAACTTCCAATTAGAACCTTGTGGAAAGTGAAAGCCCGTGAAAGGCCAAACTTTGCCACCAACAAACCAAACAAACAAACAAACAATCAGTCATGGCTGCTTCGTCGTCCCTGACTCTCCCCAAGTTCCTCACTTCTCTACTCCCCTCATCATCATCGTCGTCCCCATCGCCGCCGCCACCTAGCTTCGTCTCTCTCCCCAAGAGCACCGCGTCCGTGCCGGCCACCACCTTGGGCCTTACATCTTGTATCGCCGCCGTTGCTTTCCCGTCGCTGGCGCACTCGAACACACTCTTCTTCAAGTCGGCTTACAACGTTCAGGTGATCGCCGAAGAGAACGAGCCCGAAGAGAGACTTCTGAATCGCTTCAGAAAGGAGGTCTTCAAGGCCGGCGTCTTGCGAGAGTGCCGGAGAAGGAGGTTCTTCGAGAACAGCCAGGACAAGCGCAAGAGGAAATCCAGAGAAGCTGCTCGGAGGAATCGCAAGAGGTTTCTAATTTCTCTTTCTTTATCTGTTTGTTTCCCGAGAAACTGGTAGAAATGTAAAAGAAAAAAAAAATGCAACTTTGCTAGTGCTTCTCTTTTGATATTATTTAGGTTTCCTAAATTCCTATAGATTATTTAATGGAAAATGAAAGGTAGTTTTTTTTTTTTTTTTTTTTTTTTTTTTTTTTTTTTTTTTTACATAGTGAGGAATGTAGTTGATGTTAGTAACATTGATTTGAGGATTTGGGGAAGATTCGCAAGTCATTTGGAAACATTGGAAGACGTAGGTTGTAAGACTTGATTATGGTTCTTTGAAGGATTTGAAAGTGGCAAAAATTATGATCCCTGAAAAAATTATAGTATTCGTAGTGGTCAAAGTTGAGATTTTTATGCTTGTAGGTTTAAATCACAATTCAACTTGTTTGTTAGCGAAATGGATAGAACGAGATTTTACCGGCTTAACTGAACGGAGGATTTTTGAATCCACCTAAAAAGAACTCCACAATGGGGAAAACCTCCAAATTGGAGAGAAATCTCAAACTCTAATTCAATTATCAAAATTCAAAATATTCAAATTCTTCTTAATACAATAGCTAAGTAGCTATTTATAGCTCACTTATAAAACGATAACAAAATATTAACTAAGATAAACGATATAATAATAACAAAATAAGACTAATTTGATAAGCTAGAATAAACGATAATAAAATATAAAAACGACTACTATAACTCAAATCTTCCTACATTATTTTTTCTCACAAAAATTTGAATCCCTATTCAAATTTTCTATTCAAACCTAGTTTCGTTGCCTATGAAACCCTGCCTTTGACTATAAGAGATTGTAAAAAATCTACATACAGAGAACCATCCTAGGTTCAGCAAACAGCCCAAACAATGGTGTGGACTGTGGGTTAAATTGTTGCATATGTCAATGGGCTCGAAATCATAGAATGGATCAACTTTTTGTTAATCTTCATCTAATTTTTTATTGTTTTTAATCATTTTTGGTGCTCTTGCTTTTCTTGTTATCACAAAGATTTCTTCTTGTTGCTCTTGATTTTTTAAACAAGTGATAGCAATGGCCTTTATGTTGATCTTTGTTAGTTTTTTGAGAGTTCGACTTGAACTAGGATTCTATCTCTGTACCTGCCTTTTTCTTCCCTCACTTGTGATACATATATATATATATATATATATATATGAGCTTTTCAAATTTCAACTATGCATACTTGAATTTTGGTACTATACATTTATACTTCCATGTTTGCATGCTCATTTTCTGTGCTGACGAAATCTGATTCGTGGCTGTAATCCTGAAAACCTTTATTTGACCCCTTTTATTGTTTGCTCAATGTCAGGCCTCCACAACCAAAAGCTCCAACTAAGGCCAAACAGGAAACTATTAATACGAAGAACGATGAGAAAGATGATAACTGGGATCACTTTGATGTAGACCTTCCATATTGAGTTGGGAATAAGGTAACCGAAAATCGATCCATTTTAAACCCCGCAAAATGAGTGCTTAGAGCTCCTAATCTCCGAAGTCTGAACTGTATAGTGCTAGCTGGGTTCGTTTTGCAGATGCAACAGAAATAGTGTCTTTCACCTTTGGGTTGGGACTTATGGGAAATATGATTCTTCCCACATTCAATTCCCATTATAGAGTTGTTTGCTTTTGAATCAAAGCCCTTACAGACAAGCAACTATTGGTTTTTTTTTTTTTTTGTACTTGGAACGTAGCTATTTTATAGGGACCCATTCTTTTTCAACTGCTTCCTAGGGACTCTAGTATGTTTTCGGCTAAAAACTTACTGCACGAGCTAAAACAAATTTGATTATATGGTCTTCAACTACAGTTTTATTCTCTTGTATGGCATCATCTTATGGAAAGAAAAATTGATGTTCCTTTAAATTCCTTTTCCTTTTATGTATTCAAGTTTTCTGATTAGTGTGGATGAGCAAACGGAACAGTATGCCGATCAGTTTAGAGGAAATCAAATCCTATGAACTACTGCTAAGAGGTGACCAGCTTTTGGAAAGGCATATTGAATGAAAAGCATAATAGGGGCTGCACATCAGTTTATTGAAGGCTCAACGTTTCTTTAGAGCAATTCTTAAAATGCAACTTGAATGGAACATTATAGGAGTAGAGAGATCAGCATATTTTATAGGAAGCTTCTAGAATGTCCTATAGAATAGTACTCTCTATGAAGTAGTTTCTAGGGACATCATTGTGAAGGAATGGTGGATATTTTCGCGGCACATTTTAACTCTCCAGAAAATGCATAGCTCTTGGTTACTTTGGTAGAAAGCTCTAGAGCCGCCATTATTAGGATAAATGACACATTGGGAGGGGCTCTTTGCCAAATGGGTCCTCTTTTGGAAGGAACCATTAAAACCAAGAATCCAAGCACTTGTACATTCTCTCATGAGCAATATAAAGTTCTTTCCTCAAAAATATTTGCCGTTGTTCTCTTGCATCCAAGTGATGTTAGGTTGACTTAGCATTAGCTGCATTCACTCGCCTTGAAAAAGAGTGACTGTGACACTAAACCGTAAACGAGAAACACAGGGTGCGTTTGGAATTCATTCCAAAACGTTTTTATTTTTTGTATGAAAATGAAAATGAAAATGAAAACGTTTTCATTTTCATTTTGGAATCATTTTTAAAAATGCGTTTGGTAATTTTATTCTAAAATTGTTTTCAGTTTAAAAAAAATTGAAATTGTATTTGGTGGTTTAATTTTTAAAAACATGTAATAATATTTAAAATAATAATATATTAAATAAATAATATTATTAAATATATTAAATAATAATATATTAAATAAACATTGTAGTTTCTGGAATCTCCAGAAGATGTGTGCATTTCTCAAGCAAGGTAGCACAAGAAAACCGCGAAAGAAGAAAACACCATTAGAGAGGAATAAGTGAGAAGATGGCTGAGCGTTTGCTGTTCCACTTGTTTATCCTTGGCTCTCTCTCATTCTCTGCAATAATAATCTCTGAAGCTTCCCAGTGTTCCATCAATGGTAAGATTTTTCTTGTTTTACGCAAGATTTCTTGCTTTAATTTTTCATCTCTTTAATTTCTTCGTAATTTAAAGGGATACAGTTGTTTGGTTCTTCACCGATTGAGCTATCTACTTAGCTACCCAAAGCATTCATCTAATCAAAATACAAAGAAAATTTATGGGCGGAGATTAGAGGAGGCGGTCAAGATCGGAGGAAACTCGTCGGAAGAGAAGAAGAAGATCTCGCATCGGTGGAGGAGGAGGAAATCGTGCGGCGGAGGAGGAAATCATGGGCGGAGATGGGTTCTGAGGTTTTTGTCGTCGCCGTGGGTCAGCCGGAGGTTCTCGTTGCGGTTGGTGGTTCTCATCTTCGTCGGTGGGCTCTTGAGCTTTTCGTCCTCTTGGGTCAGAAGAGACCAGAGGAGCTCGGGCAGATTTTGGGAAAATGAAAACGGAGAAAACGATCTTAAATCGTTTTCAGATTTTCAGAAAAGGACAAAAACGTTTTTGTTTTCAATTTTTAGAAAATTTTACACAAAACGTGTTTTGTTTACGCGTTTTCAGTTTTTAATCTCGAAAACCGTGAAAAACGGAAATGAAAACAGAAACAAACAGGGCCATAATGGATGCGTTTGAAATTGGTTTCAGATTGTTTTTAGAAACGTTTTTGCACGTCTTCTGTCAGAAACTATACTAGGAATGATCACGGCTTTCTACAAACGTTTGTGGTGTGTGTGTGTGTGTGGAAGGGAGACAGTTGCTCCATTCGATCCTATATAATACTAGAGATGTTGGACGCAGACTTATTATGAGCATAGTTTTTTAAAAAAAAAATTTATTATTATTATTATTATTATTGTTGTTGACGGTATTTTTTCGACAACTCATAATTACCTCTCTGAGAATTCTCACAATAACACTCACGGGTTAATTAGAGATTAAAATAGTGAAATAATGTAAAGAAAACAAGGATTTATAGTGGTTCGGCAAGGTTTTTTGGCCTAGTCCACTTGTGGATGCACTAATCTTTCTGAGATTACAAGTTCCTTCTTCTACAATGGAATAGTGCGTAACCCTTCAATGGGTCTCTTTGGCTCTATTTATAGGCCTTTACATATAATGATCTCATATGCATTTTCCGAGGGAGCAATCTTCTATCCCGGGATTTAGGGGTGATGTAGGTGCATTTTCATGATGACAATCTCAGGAAATCAAGCCAACCTCTCTTACCGAATACATGATTTCTTGGCTGCGACAGTACCAGTTGGCACAGTGCATCCTTCCCTGAGTTGACAAGATTGTTGATGGATTTGACTGGACATGCTGCCTCGACGCAATGGCGACCACGAGTCGAGTCATGGTGCTCGACGCGCATCGCCCCGCATGGGCTCTCGACATCCAAAGGGCACTTTAGCGACAGTGGTTCCCTCGACGCCAGCGACCGATTCTCAACGGGGAGTTCTCAGTGCTTGTCGTTTGAGGGAATGGTCGATTGCTCGACCATGGTGTAACAATTGCCTTTGAACTTAAATCATACTTTGTCTTTTAAATTTTAAAAACTTTCACTTTATCTCTTTAATTTTGAATTGTTTTTCACTTAGCCTATTCTATTTAATTTTAAAAAAAATAAATAAAAAAAGAGAATAATGTAATCATGTGATATTTTTTATTTAAATTTTTATTAAAAATAAATAAATACGTATGGTCACATTTAATTCTCTTTTTTTAAATCTAATTTTAATAAAAATTCTTATAAAATGTTTTAAATATGATAAATGTACAATTTAAAAAATAAAATGAGAATTTTTAAAATTAATAGAGTAAAATATAAATGACCTTAAAATTTAAGAAATACCAATCAACTTAATGTAAAAAATAAATAAAAAAAGTGTGGTGTCTCACGTCGAAAAAGAACGCAAAAGGTGGAAGAGTGGGACTACAAATAAGGAACTTCACAAAGGTGGAAGAGTGGGACTACAAATAAGGAACTTCACAGTTCACACGCTTAAAAAAAAAAAAAAAAAAAAAAAAAAAACTTCACACGCTTCACAAAACAAGCAGCTAGACAGTAGACCTTCACTGCTAAACCCCATCATCAGTAAAAACCAAAACCCTAACTTCACCCATTTCAAAATCAAACCTTGCTCATCATCAATGGCGCTCCTCAGCGGCGGCAGATTCCGTGAGCTCCTTAAGAAGTACGGCAAGGTCGCATTGGGCGTCCACTTCTCCGTCTCCGCCGCCTCCATCACCGGCCTCTACGTCGCCATCAAGAACAACGTCGACGTCGAGTCCCTTCTCGACAAGTTGCACATGGGCGGCGTTTCCTCCAAAGACCAGGCCGACGATCAGGTCGTGTTCGAAGAGACGGTAAATCGGCCGTCGGAAGAGGTCGTCGAGAAAGAGAAGACGAGGAATCGGACGGCGGAGCTGGCGGCGTCGAGCGGCGGCGCTCTAGCCCTCGCCGTGCTCTGCAACAAGGCTTTGTTTCCGATTAGGGTTCCGATAACGGTGGCGCTCACGCCGCCGGTCGCCAGGTTCTTGGCCAGAAGGAAGATCATCAAAAACGGCGTATGAGTATGATTTTTTTTTCTCTTCTTGTAATTCTTTTTCCTTGTTTGTTCAATAAAAAACATCGAGATAAATAAAGGGCAATTTTTTCTGTTGTTGTACGGATTTTGTTACTGATATATGGAATTGAGCATTACTTATGCTTTAACTTTTAGCATTAATGGTTTCATTATTATGCTGAGCTGAGAAATTGGATGGATCAAGAGATCTTCTTTTGTATCTTAACAAGGATTTCTTGTAAACCCCCATGAATAAATGAAATATTTTTGCTTAATTTTTGCCCTTTTTTTTTTTAATTTTGATTTTAAATCAAGTGGGAAAAGAAAGGTTGTTTAGTGTTATTTTGTTTGTTTTTAGTGTTGGATTAGTTGGTATTTGGTAACACCAACTACTAAGGAGCCACATTGGTCTTATAATTTATTGAGAAGCTTTTTCAAGTAGAAATAAATATTACGAGAAATTGAAACTATTGTAAAAAATCTACTTGAGAGGTTTTTTTTTTTTTTCTTTTGTTTTCTTTTTTTGTGTTCATCTTTGTGCTATTATTGGTAATCAACCCACCTATTTAGTATTAAATTTTGCTGTCTTGTTCATTTGTAAACTTATCTGTATATTATCCCAAATGAAAGGAGAAGCAAAGTTGTGCGTAAAGGAGATAGCTTGTTAGCTTTCTTTTGGAAATTAACCATCTTTGATCTTTGTGATTTTACTCGTGTCATCACTCATCTGTGCATGAAGGAACAAAAACCATCATGGATAATGCGGCACTGGCCGACTTTGAATCGGTGTAATTAGGTTGAAAGGTGCTACAGGGCGCCACCGATGTTAAGCAACATCACTAATAAAAGATAGACCTTATGCGGTAGAATGCGTCTTCAATTAATGGGCGGTGTTGAACACTGATACCCTATATCATTATTCAATTGCATTAGATTTCTTGTAAGTATAGAAAGGAAAGTGTACTTGTTCCATGTACGTAAAGAAAAGGACTTCAACTTAAGTTTGAGGGCTTGTTCTTTTGAGTGAAAAATTCAAAAGAATGTAACTTGAGTTATAATTTTATTCGAGTTCATGTTCTTTTAAGTTTAAATTCGAGTTCAAACTCAAGTTTAGGACTAAAACTCGAGTTCAAGTTTTTCCTTCAATTCGAGTTCAGAAACTCGAACTCAAATTAATGAACAATATTTTTTCTATTCTTAAAAATACTATAACTTTTTTGTTTTAATTCTGATTTAGATAATTTTTTTTCTATGCGTTGACAACGAAAAGACGAATAAAATCCGACCCAAATACCCAATTAAAATTTTTCATCAGCATTGAGTTTTTATTAAAATACTATATAAATACAAATTTAAGTTTTGACTCACTCAAACACAAACTCAAAAAGATTCTTATCTCAAATGTACACAACCAAATACAAACTCAAGTTACAAGTTTAACTCATATTATAACTCAAATTTAACTCAAGAATTATACTCAAATTAAACTCCAAAAGAACAAGCCCTCAAAGATTTAACATAATGTAGTCTGAATTTTATGCTTTGCTTGTTTGAAAGAGCTCAAACTGTTGGTTTTCATTGGAGTAATATGGAAAGGAGCTCGTCTCTTGCCAAAGGATTTGCCACTCATAAAATGATGTTTGCATAATGCATTAACAAGGACTAAAGCCTACTTGTCATTCACACTGTTAGCGTAGTCCCAAATCAAAGGATTTTAAAAAGAAAATTAAAAGGAACAATTCTTCGGTCTATGTATGGCTAAAGGGCATTGGTTGCTCTTTCCAGTTTCTATTTCAAGATCACCAAACTCAATGTAAGCTTGCTTCTTCTCGCTTCCTAATAGCTTGTAGTAAGAAGTACTCACTTAAACCCCCTTCCCTTCACTAAGACCGCTTGGTCTAGTGACGTTAGGGTTTAAGTTGTAAGTTTAAGTCGGGTTAAACAGGCCGGCATGAGGCCCGTTGTTGTTAGTCTGGGCACGACCCGAACATTCAAATCGGGCTCGATCGAGATTTCAAGCCCAACAGCTTATTCAGGCCGCCCAAGTCCAAACACCCTTTTAAATTTTTTTTAATATAAAAAACACCTTATAAATCCGGGCAAACCTAGGCCTGGCGAGCTTTAGGGTCATGTTGAGTCAACTTGATTTGAAATTTTCATTCGGACCGTCGAGCTTGTGTTAGGCTGGATCAATCGGTCTGAACTTTCACCTCTATTGCGGGTTTTGGTGGGATGGGGTCTGGAAGAGATTTCTGTTTGGATTCCTTATTGTATTAAAAAAAAATTAAAAAAAAAGAGCTTCCTCTTCTTTTCTTATTGAGAAATTATATTTGCACCCATCAATGGAATGATCTAATTTAGTAGGCCAGGAGGGAGAGCACACCCCTCCACCTCTCCTCCCCCTCCAACCAAACAAGATATTAGACCTCTCCTTCCACGCTCTTCTTTCCTCTATCTCTCCCTCCTACCTAACATACTTTTAGTGTATATCTAAAATATGTTGTTTAATGATATGGAGCTTAATTACCTCTCATAATCTATCAAATTATGTTTCATAATCTGTCAGATTATTTTGTTTTCTCAACAAATCTCACAAGTTAAAAGCAACAATAATCAAATTAAAAATCCAAACACTGAACAAATATTGAACAATAAAAAATAATTACAAAAACAACACAACAAATCTTCAAAACAAATCTTAGATCTTAAAATCTTATATCTGAAATTTGGAATCAGATGCCGGTAAGTCAAGTCAACAAAGAAGTTGTGCCTTAACGCCACTACATGAAAAATGCATGGTGAAAAGGCAAGATCGGTTCTAGTTACCTCTTCTTCTTCAAATTTTGGTGGGCTTGAATTAGAAACTGGAGCCACTGTTGTCCGCTGAACCTCACTGTCTTGGGAAATTGGAAAGCTTAAACTCTCAGGACGTTTGATTTATGGGTTTAAAATCATAATTTATAATTTTGTTTTTAAAATTTAAATTTTTTACAAGAAAAAAATATTGTGGAGAATCAAGAATTATGATTTATAATTAAAAATTAACCTTTGAAACAAACATCCCATTAGTTACTAAATAGGTGGTCCTGAGAAACTGAATCAGACCATGTGGAAATCAACCACAGGCCTGACTACTCAACCATGAGTGTCAATTGAGATAGGTTATTATCATGTAGCTTGACAGGTTATCACTGTGGGTAGTGCATGTTTTTAAACGTTAGATGTTATCAAAATCAAATCGTATGCAGAACTTACACATTCAGATATAAAGCTATTCTATATCTTTTCATATGTAAAGATCTTTTCTCAAATGTGTTCATATGTAAAGATCTATTTCGGCTCCCTTAATTGAATGCAATTTTTTTTCAATAAAGCTATTCTACTTAATTTTTTTTTAGAATATCTTAAACTTCAAAAAAATAGCAATAAATAGATAAATTGAAAAGAAATTCATTCACATGTTTAAAAGAATTCAAGAAACTAAAATTGTATGTGCATCGCACGTGCTTTTCAACTAGTAGTAAGACTATACGATGATGTCCAAGATTGGATAAAGTTGAGGAATTCCAGACTCTTGGGGGCGTTTGGTATGCAAGAATCAGTATAAATTATATTCTTAAAAAAGTGATAAAGGGTAATATGATTTTTAAGAATAATATATTACTGTGCTTGTTTACATACCAAAATCTTTCTTAAATTTCTAAAAACATTATATTATTGTATTTGATTGTTCCAAGGAAGTAGATCCATATCTAAAAAAAGAAATAAGCATACTGAACATAAAATTAACTCCATAGACGAATCTTCTAGTTCCCTATTTTCAATAGTGCAAGTGTTTAAGGGAAAAAAAATCAAAGATTGAAAAAAGCATTTAACTTGAAGCATTACTGTATTACACGGGAACCAAACTAGTGTTGGTGAGATTGCTGTGGTTTTGAGATTTCAGGGAATGTGAATAACACTCTCTTGGGTGTTATTCAGATTACCTCAAAATGGAGTAAAGTGAATCTCATGAAATTTATTTTCTCAAGAATTTAAAAATTACAATTATTGTACCAAATATAAAAATCTTTAAGATTCTCATTCTCATCTTCAAGATTACTGCATACCAAACGCACTCTTGATAACTGCAATTCAATTATTCAGTACGCTAAAATTAAAAAACATAAAGGTTAGAACAATATAAAACGGTGACACATGATGATTCAATTACTCATTACGTTAAAATTAAAAGATAGAGGATAAAACAATATAAAATAGTGACGTATGATGATTGTTAGATCGTGGTATATATTAATTGTAGTTAAGAGAAACTGTTCGGAAGTTTTGTAGTTTGTAAAAGGAAAGCTAATGTTAGCATAATAGTGAAACACATAGCGTTTCTTAATCGCAGTGTAGCGTTTCTTAATCGCAGTGCATTAAACATTTATGGGTTGTTTGGTATGTGTTAAAAACTAATTCTGATTTTGCTATAATATTTTTCTCCTATAAAAAATTTAAATGAATAAAATTTTCGTCAATGGTTCATTGGTTCTCTCATAGTGGAATGCTTTAGTTGGCAACCATTGACCAATTACGTAGAAGTTATTAACATGCCATCCTTGTTTTTTTTTTTTTTTTTTTTTTAAATAAATAAAGTAACCGGTGAATGTCCGGTTGCAAGTTTTGCTGCCTCTTTACACCCCTCAATTGCCCCTCAATAACTTTGACCGACCGTAGGATTGCTTCTGTGTTATTAAAGCATGCCATGTTTAATCAACATTTAGAATCTTGTGGGGGAAATTTCCCACAAAATGAGAGTGGGGGACTATAGAAGAACCCATATATATATATATATAGATATATATATATATATAGTTTGCAGTAATGTTTTCTTAGATGTGGCAAAAGCTAAGTTTACGAGGCACCGGTGTTATCTTCCTGATATATGTAGATGACAAGAAACTAAAAGATATAATCAGCTACTTCATTTAGCTCACAAACCAAGTAATAGAAATGGCGAGACAATCCAGAAATTAGGGAGATTATACACCTGTGCTTGTTTTGGAAGAGCTAGAACTTGAATGAATCATATGATTGAGAGTTAAAGAGCACTGTAATTTTCACAAAAACTCGCAAAATGGTAATCGAAAAGATAGAAACTGAGGTTAAATCTAGCAGGGTCTTGGATATCTCTACTAATCACTTTCTTTTGAAATCCAAGAGGCATCTTGTTATTTATTACAGTTTTTCAAGCCTTTCAGCAAGTTTTCTTACTCCCTTAATGGTAACATTTCTTTTCAAGCATCAGCACTGTCAATAAACGAGATCATATGCAATGCAATAGAAAGGAAATGAAAATATATGTATATATAAGCATATTATGTAACCAACAATTCCTTTCGAAATTTATTTCAAGTTAGTACTCCTTTAACCCTCAAAAAGTTTGACAGAAGCCGGCATTCGAAACTTGCAAATGAATGGAATAGCCCAAAAGTCAACTCAATTGTATGGAAATTATAAAATGGGCTACAATTCTAAGGTCTTTGGGAAATAATCCACAAAACTAAGGGAGACCCAGTTTCACGAAGAGAGTGCCTTTTGAACCTCAGATGTGACCTCTTTGGGAGGTTTCTCTGCATGAAGATTTGCAACAATGCTCTTCTTGGAGTAGTAGTCAATAACCTGAAATTTTTATAAAAACGCCATTAAAGACTTGATAAATAAAGATAAAAGTGAAATAAAAAAGGGTGAATTCCACTGAAAAAAAAAAACAAAAAAAACAAAACAAAACTAGAAAGTTAGCTAAACACCGATCGCACAACCTGAACCAAAAGTAGATTCTTTCAGTGTAATATAGGAAAAGTGTACATCAGAAATAATGAAAGGCTATCAAAATTTTAAAACATCCAACACACGCACAGGTTAGAGATGTGGAAACAAAAACATGGTATCAGAATTAATTACAGCAGCGACATCTTCATTATCCAGACCTTTTATAAAGATGCAGATAAGAATTAAAAATATCAGCACCAGACCTAAACATGCATCATCAAAAAGCTGAGAACTTAGATTAAGTCTCTTACTAAAGCAAAAGAATATAGCAAATAGGAAGCATACTGGTTCTGTTTGCCTGTGGAATGCCTCAAGCCTTGACTTCAGAACAGCAGCAGTGTCATCCTTGCGTTGAATCAAAGGCTCTCCAGTGACCTTGGACAAACGAGATCAAGGAAATATCAGCACAACAAAACATAGTACTATCATGATAACGAACATCATAAAGAGGATCTTAATGATGAGCAGAATCAGATTGATCTACTAATGAACTGGTTGAGAAATCTGTCCAATTTGTCAATTGTCAATAAACCTAGCATCGTCTAGTGTTCTATTGATATCGTCTCTTTGTATTTAGAAATATTTTCCCTGAACCCTTAAAACGCAAAAAGAAAAGTTTAAAGAAAGGAGGATTAACTTACATCATCAACACCGGAAACCTTGGGAGGTGCATATTTTGTGTGATAGGTTCTACCACTGGAGGGGTGTATCCACCGGCCAGTAATCCTCTCCTCTAAGATTGAATCATCAATTGCAAAGTTGAGAACCTTGTCCACTTTGGCTCCTTGCTTTTCCAACATCTCATCAAGCTGCAAACAAAAGGAAGCGACTCTAGTTAGAAACATGAATACACACAGTCACAATAACATACAATGTAAGTGAAATAAAATCGAGAGCCGAAGTAAGTGATAAAAAACCAGATGCTAGGCAATGTTGAACCTTCTGTGCCTGGACCACAGTCCTAGGAAATCCGTCCAAAATGAAACCTTTCTGACATGAAGGCTTCTTCATTGCTTCATCAATGATGCCAACAACTAAGTCATCAGAAACAAGTTCTCCCTGAAAAATAGTTTTGACACACATTAAAAATTTTATAATGAGAACAACCAAACAAGAACTCACAAAGTTTAATAGTAAAATAAAACAGCAGAATAGAGATTGTACCTTGTCCATAGCCTCTTTGGCTTTGATCCCAAGAGGAGTCTTGGCAGCAACCGCGGCTCTCAGCATGTCACCAGTAGCCAAATGGCATAGGCAGTTCTCATCCTTGATAATTGGTGATTGGGTACCTTTTCCTGATCCAGGTGGACCTGAACCATATAATTTTAAGGGTCAAGCAAGTAAACCAAGATAAACTACTTGCAAAATAATAATAATAATAATAATAATAATAATAATAATAATAATAACAATAAATAAAAATAAAATTAAAGATTAACAAGATTTTCGATGTGTTCGGTTCATGGGTTTAACCACAATTCAAAACTTTTGCTACAGTGTTTTCTCTCACGAAAGTTGAAATTTCAGTCCAAACTTTTTGTTCAAACGTATAAACCACTTTGGGAAAAAAAGTTGAAGACAAGAAAGAACTATTAGAATTCATCTGAGAATAAAGGTATGCCAACAGGCAATGCACAAGAGTGTCAGAAAAAGGTCCAGCAAAGAGATCTGTTACTAACACTCAATCTTCCATTTCCTTGTACAAACCAAAAAGATTGCAACCAATTGAGGAAAATTCAAATGGTTGACCTAACCTTTTCCCTTAATTTATCAATTTCTCTTATCCACATTTTCTCCAAAATTTCCCATATTTTCTCAGTAAAAAAAAAAAAAAAAAAAAACCTTAAACAGAACAAATAATTCAAAATTCGAAAAAGAAAACCCTGAAAGACGCATGAATCAGCCCTAAAAATTCAACCTTGAAACCAAAAACACATCGAATTCCCGGATCTGACTGCATTCAAACACCAAAAATCAAACTTCCCAGAAAAGCGAAAAAAAAAAAACAGGAGCTAAAACCTCCATACACGAAGAAGAAAAAAGCAGAGACAGAGAAAAGAAATTTTCACCGATGAGAATGAGGCGCTTGTCGGGCTTGGAGGCGCACTTCATGCGACGGAGGAGCTCAGTCATGAGATCAACGGAGGGCACGTCTTCCAAGTTCGCCATGGATGAATGCTTGCGCACTCTGCTGGTGCTTCTCTAGGGTTACGGTTTGTCTCTGGTTTGAGAGAGAGAGAGAGAGAGAGAGAGAGATTTATGGCCGCCGAGAGAGACTCAAAATGAGAACGAAGAAGGTGCGGTTAGGATTTCGGAACCCCCAATGCTTCAAACACAAGAAGCAGCGGTGTTTACCAGATTTCTGTTGAAATGACTTTATTGCCCTTGCATTTTTGTTAAAAGGGTATTTTGTCTTGTGCTCGAGTCTTAAAAGAATATTTGTGTTCTCTAATGGTATTATGGTATTTTGGCTATTTTATTTTTTTCTTTTTCTTTTTTATTTTCCGCACTGCAATACAACTTTCTATAAATAAATAAATTCACCAACTTCTGTTGAGTTCTCTACCTTGATTTTCAATCTTTTTTGGTTGAATGTTTGGTCTAACGATATTTAAGAATACTATTTTGGTATATTTTGGGGGAATGTATTCATGCGGTGTAATTTGGACCGTTATTTATATATGAACGTTTTTATCATTTATAAGCTAGACCGTAGACTTTTTAAAATTAGTATTCAACTTCTGACCAGCAAAAAGTTGAGAGGAGTATTTGGCAAAGTAATAAAAAAAAAAAAAAACACTAACAAATGTGTTATATTTAAGTCTCGTTCACTTTATAAATTTAAATTAAGATGTGATATTTTTAAAAAAATTTAATTATAAAAATTTATAACTAAAAATTTAAATTAGTAAAATGAATTAGATCTAAGTTGTTTGGTTAGATAACAACCAACAGGGAATAAAAGATAAGGAGAAGAACAATATCTAGAGTGACTTGGGTCTCACTTTCCTTTTTTTTTTTTTTTTATGCATTCAAAGTGAATTCTTTTGAAATAAAACTAGCTATACTCCAATGAATAGTAAAAATACCTATTTATCCTTATTTTCTTAAATAACTATAGTTAATGATAAAATAGTCAGTCACTTGATGACATATCTTGATATCTTCTCTCTTTATTTCATTTTGTTTCATTAATATTTTCTATTTATGTTTTTTATATCTTGTTTTATATTTCTTTTAAACATCTCATGTTCTTGTCAAAGACAATGTAAATAACCCGAATAACACTTTCTTTATTAACAGATGAGTAATAATAGAAAGAGAAAGTGTGATGTTAGTATAATTATGCAAAATTCGGTTAATAATTTACTTTATTATTTTTTTTTAAAAAAAGGAAGAAGAAAAGATCATCATCATTATCTTTTTTCGCTGGCTTGAATGGATATTTACAATTACTAATTTAAAATATGGAAAGCTATGCGAATTTTTATTTGTTTATTTTCGACTACTGAAAACTTTGATATCTATTAGTAAAGGATTCGTATACTTGCAAAGTAAAATATTAGTAGGTGGTTGGGTTATTGGAAATAATAGTTTGTCATTTTCTAATAACTGTTCTTTCTTTCTACCTAGATAAATAGTAGTTTTAGATACAACGTTTTACACGTCAAAAAAGTGATATGCGGATTTGTTTTTAAAGAAAAATACTATAGATACTGTTAATAATACAATTATCGAGTATATATATATAATCAATGTATTAAAACTATCATATTACTATGGAATTTATTAATTTTAACTTTTGTCATGCGATAATTTTATGTTATCGCCGTACTTTGTTTGTAATGATGTATTGCTAATCTAACGATAGAGACAAAGGCTTAGTTTGATAATACTGTAGATTTTGAAAAAATTATTTTTAACTGTACTGAAGGAATAAATAGTTGTTATAAAAAACAGCTGAGTATTTGGTAAACTATAATTATAGTAGCTGTGTTGGTTTCAAAATCAGTGTAATAGCATTTGGTAAATTATGAGGTTGAATTGTTATGGATAGTTAAAAATTATGACTATATTATATTATATTATATTATATATGTAATTATAATATAATATATATTTATTATTATATTTAATATAACACAAAAAAACTATTATTATATAATATATTATATAATTATGATATAGAATATAATAATATTATTAAAATAATAATTGAAATAATTAAAAATAATGATCATATTATATTATATTATAATATAACATATATAAGTACAATATAATGTATATTTATTATTATATTTAATATAATACAATAAAACTATTATTAAATAACATATTATATAATTATGATATAGAATATAATAATATTATTAAAATGGTTAATATAATTACAATATTATAAAACATATTATAATATTACGT
>NW_010363551.1:41256-44210 GCF_000414095.1 Morus notabilis | reverse complement strand
CATATTATTAAAATAATTATATTATAAAATAATTATAATATCATATTATATGATAAAATAATAATATTAGAGTTATTAATATAATTATGATATTATTTGTTACAATATTACTATTATATTATATTATATTATATTACGAATCTGAATTTTAGATTGGGAAGATTGTAAATTTTAATTTGTATTAGAGGTATTGTGGGTATTATGAAAGTTTCATTTATTGTACTATGCTGATTCCCGCACATCTAAAAGCTAAAGTTGTCTTTAGACTTCTTTTGATTTTGGCTGTAGATTCTTGAAAAATTCTTCAAAAAACATTTTTAAAGAGATTTACCAAACACTAAAATCAGCTTCTGCTACAAGCAGAAGCTGATTTTTAGAGGGAAAAACAATACCAAACTAAGCCAAAGCTCTTTTTTTCTTATTTTTTTTTATTTTTTGTAAATTTTTGTACATTTTAATTTGTTGTGTGTTTTTTAAAAATATATTATTATTCACTTTATTCTAAGAGAGTAATATTTTTTACATGTGTTCCTATTTTATAATTTTTTTTAAATGTGTATTTATTTAAAATTTTTTTTTGTCAATTGTTATTTTTACCCATATTTCTTTTAGAATAAATTCAAAAATTCTTAAATGGTTGTATAAATGAATTTTTCATTATTTGGTAAACAATAAATCTCTTTTAGGTGTTTCTAAAACGAAAATACGTGCGGAGCACATTATAAAAGTTATAACAAATGAAAGTAGTCTTTGTTAAATCACAATCTTATTGTTGATAATTTTTTTTTTTAAAAAAAGAAAAGCTTATTGTCCTTCCCAACAGTGACATTTTGTTTAGTTTATCGATCTATCGTCGTTTAAAAAATTGTTGTTTTGCGTATCTAAACGTCATCGTTAGTACGCAAAAATGTCATTTTATAATTCACGGTCATGTCTTCCATTTGATCGGTATGTCGTTTCCATCCACCCACTCAAACACAAGAAACGTCATGTCGTTTCACCAGCTTTAAGTCTTTATATAACGATTAATTTCAAACGTAACCGCCTTTATTAAGTAGAGACATGACTTATGCATGTTTAAAACTGTTAAAAGATTAGCGTTTCATTAATGAGAATATTGAAGTTGCTACTTTTGATAAGCTCAATAGCAAATTTTGTCCATTTTAAGCTGTAAGGGGTAAAGTGAGACAATTCATATTCTTTGGGGTTAAGCTGGAAACTAATCCTAAATAAATAGACATTTTGTTTTTCTACTTAGACTATGTTTTGTAGTTTGTATTGTATTATATAAGGTGTATTGTATTGTCATATTATAATACGGTTTTTAATGTCATTACCTATTGAACAAGGGTCAAGATATAAAATATTTAAAAATTTTAGGGTTAAAATATAAGTTTGAAAAAAAATTAGGGGTTCAAAATATAGTTTTTCAAAAAATTGGGTCTAATTTTAGTTTATAAAATTAATTTTGAAACTTTTGGGGTTAAAATGTGATTTTATAAAAATTAGAGGTCAAAATGTTATTGTCAAAAAATTTATATTGGCATTGTGTCCCTTAATTTTTAAATAATTATATATATGGAGAAGATGCCCTTCAATCGTGCTCAATCTAAACATGGATCACGGATCTATTATAAAATGATATGATACAATACGTCTAAAATGAGTCGTATTTTGATATTATTTATTTCACCGATTTAATTTTTTAATTACAATTTTATTATAATTAAAAGCTCTCATAAAAAGGCACATCTAACTTTTTTTACTATAATTAATAGTTCTCACATAAAGTTACATATCAGCTCGAATAAAAATTTGAATAAGCGAATTGAGAGAGACCTTTATAATACGACATAAACCGTATTAATTTACCATCCATATTAGTTTATATAATATAATGGTTACACCAAATATTATATTAATGTATTATTATGCAATACGGTGATTTAGTACGGTTAAACAAACATGCCCTTTATATAAATAAAATAATAGATAAATAGAGGGACCTTTCGATAAATAAATAAAATAACACAGAGAGGAAGAAGCAGCGATAAACCCTCTTAAAAGCAAAACCCTAGTTGCCAAAACCACTCTCTCTTTTTCTTTCTTCATTGCAGAGTCTTAATAGTTGCTGTGGCTCTGCGTTTAGGGCTTCTTCTTCTTCTTCTTCCATGGCGCTTTACCTTCTGTACGAATCGGCTTCTGGGTACGCCCTATTTAACGCCCACGGCCTCGACGAGATCGGCCAGAACACGGAGGCCGTCCGTAACTCCGTCGCCGACTTGAATCGCTTCGGCAAAGTCGTTCAGCTGACCGCCTTTCACCCCTTCGAGTCCGCTCTCGACGCTTTGAACCAATGCAATTCCGTCTCCGAAGGTCATTTCTTTAAACACCCATTTTTCTGCTCCCCTTTGCTTTGATTAAAGACTCTGCCTTTTGCTTCTGCCATGTTATTATTATTGTTGTTGTTTTCTTGCTGGGTGTTGAATGTAATGAGTGGTGATATTTGGGTTGGATAGAGTGAAATATTAAAAATATGGGTACAACATGCAACTTTTTTTTTTTTTTTTTTTTTTTCCGTATTCTTGTGTTTTTTGACCCCTTTGTTTCAATTTTCATATCATTTTTCTACTTCGTTTGCTTAAATCAAAGTCTATGCATTTTGGTTCTGCCATATTATTGTTGCTGTTGTTGTTTTCTTGCTGGGGGTTGAATGCAATAATTTTCGATATTTGGGTTGGAAAGAGTGAATACTATAAATATGGGTATAACATGCAACCGTTTTTTTCGTTTTCTTGTATTTTTTGACCCCTTTGTTTCAATTTTCATATCATTTTTCTACTTCCTTTGCTTAAGTTAAAGACTATGCCTTTTGGTTTTGCTACATGACTCTTGTTGTTATTTTCTTGCTGGGGTTTGAATGTAATTATTGGCCTTATTTGGGTTGGAAAGAG
>NW_010363551.1:26580-41245 GCF_000414095.1 Morus notabilis | reverse complement strand
GAAAGAGTGAAATACTAAAAATATGGGTACAACAAGCAACCTGTTTTTCCGTTTTCTTGGTTTCTTTGGCCCTCTTTGCTTCATATCATTTTTCTACTTGCTTTGCTTAAAACTTGGGTTAAAAGGAGGAAAATTTTAAAATAAGGCTATGGAAAGCAAGCTTTTTTCTGTTTTTCTTGTGTTTCCTACCCCATTACTTCATTCATAATGATTTGTGGGTTTTTTTTTTTGGCCCATTCTCATTTCTGTTATTTATTGTCTTGGATTTTATTATTTATTTTTTAAATTTGAGACAGTCATGTTTTTTTTCTTTTCTGCTACATAGTTCGGTTTGACCTCAGTAGGAGAACCTATTTCAATGTAGTGATTAGCCAGGGTTGTGGGTTGAACAGCGAGAAATACTAAAGTTAAGACTTCAAGAAGCAAGTTTTATCCCTTTTCTTGTGTTTCTTGACCACTTTGCTTCAGATTGATTTGTGGGGTTTTTCTTTTGTGCATACTCTCCGTTTCTTGTTTTTGTTGTTTTGGATTTTTAGTTTTAGACAGTTTTTGTGTTTCGGTTTTGGGTTTACTTTTAATGAGTTAATACTTGATATGGTTGTTTGTGCATATTGATTAATATTGATTGTGGTTAACACTTCAGGGCTTATGACTGATGAGTTGAGAAGCTTTTTGGAGCTTAATCTCCCGAAGGTTAAGGAAGGTAAAAAGCCAAAGTTCAGTTTGGGATTGGCTGAACCCAAGCTTGGATCAAATGTTCTTGAAGCGACCAAGATTCCTTGCCAAAGTAATGAGTTTGTTCTTGAGTTGCTTCGTGGTGTGCGCTTGCATTTTGATAAGTTTATTAAGGACCTAAAGGTTTGGATTCTCTGATATTAGTTTTTGAAAGCTATTGTGACTTGTAGTTGTTGCTTTTATCAATGCAGATACTCTTGTAGTTGAGATACTAGCTGCTTCTCTAACAGAGTTATTAAATTCTGTAATCTTCCCTTGTTCCTACTTGTTTGTAGACTGGGGACTTGGAGAAAGCCCAACTTGGTCTTGGACACAGTTACAGCAGGGCAAAGGTCAAGTTCAATGTGAACCGAGTTGACAATATGGTGATTCAAGCCATCTTTCTCTTGGATACTCTCGACAAGGATGTTAATTCCTTCTCTATGAGAGTTAGGTATGGTTGTGGTAATCATACCAGTATATCTTTTGAAGTCCGTGCTTTAAAAATTGAGTTTGATTAGTATATTCTTCGTTTAGTTTAGTTTATCAAGTTAGTTAACCTGTTTGCATGTTCTCTTAGTTCTTGATAACACTCATGAGGCTCAATAATTTGTAAAGCTTTATGTTTGGTGATAATCTATGGCTCTCTTTCTTTAAGAATAATAATAAAGTTTATGCTCGTTTCTTGTGTTTATTGTTGCCACCTTTCTACAGAGAATGGTATTCCTGGCATTTTCCTGAACTGGCGAAGATTGTCCACGACAACTATCTGTATGCCAGAGTCGCCAAGTTTATTGAGGACAAAGCAAAGCTGGCTGAAGACAAGATCCTTGAATTAACTGAAATAGTTGGAGATGAAGATAAGGCCAAGGAGATTGTGGAAGCTGCCAAGGCATCTATGGGTAAAGATGCTTCTGATAGCTTGAAAGCATGCATTCTCACGTACTTGCTCATTTATTAACGGATATTAATATAAGTTTTATTCCTTTGTCTCCAGGGCAAGATTTATCTCCAATTGACTTGATTAATGTCCACCAATTCGCACAGAGGGTAATGGAGCTGTCTGATTACAGGAGAAAACTATATGATTATCTAGTTACTAAAATGAATGACATTGCACCCAATTTGGCTTCCTTAATTGGTGAAGTTGTCGGAGCTCGTCTGATTTCCCACGCTGGTAGTCTTACAAATTTGGCAAAGTGCCCTTCTTCCACCCTCCAAATACTTGGTGCGGAGAAGGCACTCTTTAGGTGCTTTCCTTGAACTGCTAGTCAATCCATTAGAAAGTTCGCATTTCCAATTAGAAGTACTCCTTTAATATCAGCTCTCCATATTTACCAGCATTGTTTTCTTTTCAGGGCATTGAAAACGAAGGGAAACACACCCAAGTATGGACTTATATTCCATTCGTCTTTTATTGGACGAGCTTCTGCCCGTAACAAGGGTCGAATGGCTCGGTATCTCGCAAACAAGTGTTCTATTGCTTCTCGCATTGACTGTTTTGCCGGTAAAACTTTCTACCTCTCTGAAAAGAACTGTGCGGGGGCGCTATTTCATCCTTTGCTTGGAGTATAGGTCGTTCATGTTAAAAGTAATATTGTTGCATCCATCTCTAATACAGAAAATGGTACAACTGCATTTGGAGAGAAGCTTCGTGAACAAGTTGAGGAGCGCCTAGACTTTTACGACAAGGGGGTTGCACCAAGGAAAAACATCGATGTGATGAAAGCTGCTATCGAAAGTGCTCAAGGAAAAGGTGTGCAAAGAAACTTATAAAGAAGGTTTTAGCTGGTTGGATTTAATTTTACAGTCCAGGCTGTTGTTTGGAGGCTGACCTGCCCACTATAATTTGGACTGCTTCTTGTTGGGACTCATCGTGTTATATTTCAATTAGCATTTAGAATCTTTATCCCTTTACATTACCCAATCACATAAATTTGTAAGTTGTATTTACTATATTACTTTTACAGATGCAGAAATGGAAACAGAGGAAGTGCCTACTGAAAAGAAAAGCAAGAAGAAGAAATCCAAAGCTGCGGCCACCGAGGATGGTGATGCCATGGCTGTTGATGAACCTGCTGTCGTTACAAATGGGGAGGCTGATGATGCTAAATCGGAGAAGAAGAAGAAGGACAAGAGAAAAATTGACAGTGATGTTGAGGAGCAAGAGCATGCGAAGGGTGTAGACGCCGAGGATGGAGCAGCCAAAAAGAAGAAAAAGAAGAAGAGCAAGAGTGAAGATGGAGAAGATTTGCAGGCTGATGGCGATGCCAAGAAGAAAAAGAAGAAAAAGTCCAAAAGTGAAGAATGAGTAATTTTCATAAACGTTGTTGCTGATGATGGGTGATTAGTGTTCAAGACATATGTATCTATCTAGGCTATGGCTTTATTATGTCTAGATGAACTCTTTAGTAACTTAGGTGATTCACTATCTTAATATCAGCCTTTTTTTGTAAACGTTAGTATAATTTCAGTTTTGGCTTCTAAAGCTTGGACAAAGATTACTAGAGGACAAACTATCATTGCTCCGGTCACTTTTGTTTATTTATGATTTTTATGGAATGACATTTGTTTATCACATCATTTCTGGATGAGTGAATGACTAGTTCTTCTGGAATGCAAGTTTATCCTTCGACTTTTTTTTTTAGAGCGTAACGAAATAATAAAAAAAGTTTATGGATGAAGTAATCGGAGTGACAAACTACTGAAATAATAAAAAAAGTTTATGGATGAAATAATCGGAGTGACAAATCGGAAACTGGATTGGTGAAAATCTGCCATTCTTGTTTCCACAAATATATCTGTTTTTTTTTTTTTCCTCCACTAGTAAAAGTTTTATTAGTGAGTTCTACGGAATGAGAGGTAGAGAGCATCCTCTATTCGTAGTGGTGTATAACACTATGGTGCATTTTAAGTATTTTTTTTAAATCTTTTTAGTACTAGCTCGTCTAGCATGTTTTATTTTTAGTGGTGTATAACACTGATGGTGTCTCTAAATATTTTTTTAAAAATCTTTCTAGTACTAGCTCGTCCCAAAAAAGGGTATGAAATCCTACACAATTGACAATTGACGCAACTCGTTCTCATACTTGACAGTTGATGCTAGCTTTATGGTTATGTTTTCTTGGTTCTTGTTTGGCCATTTTTTTCCCTTTCTTTTTTGTGCTTATGTTGAATTGTCAGATGCTAATCAATATCCAATTCAAAACAAGTGTATTTTCCCCCTCGTGGTTGCATACATTTTAAATGTAAGTTCAGCAAGTTGAATAAAGAAATGAAACATTTTATCGAGGACTTGCACAATTGAGCGGCTCAGAAGCCTCCATACTTGTCTCCATAGTCCATATGCTGTGTAGTTCATAAATTACAGGAGTTAAATTTTGTAACTTGCTTCTTACCTTTTTTTAAAAAAAATTTAAATCAATTCCATTTTCAAGTTTTCAGAAGAGTAACTATCAAAGCAGCATGGACAAAAGTAAAATAAGTGTTGTCACAAGTGGATAAGATTCATAAAATGGTCATTTTCAAACAAGTGAGCATTTCCAAACTACATTTTTTTTTTTACTTTATAGACCCGTTTAGTTCGCTGATTCGAATTTTTAATTCGAGTTGAGATGTGACTTTATATGAGAATTTTTTACCGTAGCAAAAAAAATAGATATAATTATTTCTGAGAGCTTTTTATTACAACAAAACTCAAATTATAAATTTGAATTACTGAAATAAACAGGGCTGTATTTATGGATACACTTGCATCGTCACTTACGATCAAGTGTTCTTTATTTATTTATTTATTTTTTCATTTTTTCCCCAATCAAATGTCTTCTTTAACCTATAATATTTTGCGAATACCGTTTACTATAAATAATCAATTTTAAAGAGCATCTCTCAAAATTGCAATAGTTTAAATTTCATGGTATAATTTTTTGAACGGCCTTACAATATAGGGGCACATGCAAATGCAAATACACCAAGCATAAATTCTTGAATTGGTTTTTGTATTGTCGTTAACCTAAATATCGCCTCTCTTCCTTCTCTCTCCCATCACTTCACCGAGTCTGATAACCCCGAAACAATTGCAGAGAGAAAGTCGAGGGACGTATCAAGCAACAATATATCTCAATTTCAGCACCAATCAGGTAATTTTTTTTTTTCGCCATCTTTATCATCCAATGCTTCGTTTAGTTTTCAATAAACTTTCGCGTGCCAACTCCAGAGCTTCACAGTTTGGCCATGGCTCCTGTTTATCGAATTACTTTCTTAGAACCATGTCAGAAATGTCTAAAAACAACGACCCACATTCTTTTACGGTCTGTTATCTGCAAAAATCATGTGGGTTGTCCGAACAGTCTGCCATTTCAGCTTCCAAGAAGCTTTTGATTGAAACCCCAGAAAAAGCTGATTCAGTTCTTAAGCTTATGAGAACTCACGGATTAACTCAGACCCACATTGCAAATATAATAGCTAATCGTCCCGGATTGCTTTTAGCGGACTTAGAAGGTAAACTTAGGCCTAATATGGAGTTGCTTAGATCTTTGGGGATTTCTGGTACTAGCCTAGGGAAAATGCTTAGCAAAGAGTTGCGTTTTCTCGAATATGATGATTTACTCGAAACCATGGAGTTCTTTAGAGCTCAGCGTTTTAGTGATGAACAAATAACTATGATGCTTAAGAAGCTTCCATCGTTGTTTCTCCCCGCGAAAAGAAATCTTAAGCCAAAGTTGGAGTTTTTCAGATCTTTGGGCCTGACTGATGAGGATGTTTTGAAGATTTTGTCCTCGGAGCCTTATATTCTAGAAAGGAGCCTGGAGAAACAAATCATTCCTTCTATTCAAGTGCTTAGGCGGGTTCTTGGGACGGACTTAAATATGCAAAAGACTATAAAAGCGTGCTACAGTATACTTGAATACGATTTGGAAGAGACGCTTGAGCGCAACATATCAACGTTGAAGAGCCATGGTGTTCCCCACTCATGGATCTTGAGGATCTTCATGATCCAACCCAGAACACTGCTTGCAAGGCATCATCGGTTTGAGGAGGTTGTCAAAGAAGTTGTGAAATTGGGGTTTAATCCAAATTCTATTCTCTTTGTTTTGGCCATTCGTTCCATTGTAACGGTGGGTAAGACTCTTTGGGAGCAGAAATTGGAATCTTACAAAAGTTTCGGTTTGTCAAGGGATCAGGTCTATTCGGCATTCAAATCGCAACCTATGTTTATGCTTGTTTCAGAGAAGAAGATCAAGAAATTGATGCATTTCTTCATTCACAAATTGAACATAGAACCTTCAATCATTTCAAAGAATCCAGGACTACTACTATTTAGTCTGGAGAAGAGATTCATTCCAAGGATTTCTGTTCTACAACTTCTGATGTCAAAAGGTTTTGTTAAAGAAGATATAAGCATTATTCCCTATCTCAGAATGACTGAGAAGAAGTTCAAGGAGAATATCATGTCGGTATATGAGAAATCGCTTCCTGATGTTGTTAAGGCATACCAAGGCAAGATAGAGTTTCGAGGGTTTCCTGCTATTTTGAAGACATAATGAGTATGATGCCATTGATAATAAGATTAGCAAAGATGCTGAGAGTTGAAGTTGAGTTCATCATCTACCGCCGCAGGCTACTTATCATAATTTTGGATGGATAAGTGGAAGGCTACTTGAGAATAGCTTTCCAGGATATTGCAACATTAGCACTAAGACGAGATCCCTGAGTAAGTTTACTTGTAAGCTTCTTTTAATGGTGGTGCAACGTATGGTCTGCCAAAACTTATGTAAGTTCTCACATTGATTTTGAGCAGTTTATCATTCTTGCAATCAATCATCACGAGTTTTATCTTTTGTTCCTGTTTTTGTCTCTGATTGAGCGACCGTTCTGCTTGTGTTGTTCTCGTTCCTTACATTTAACCTATAATCTAGTTGTTATTTTTCCCCTAAATTTTTTCGAGAATTTTCCACCTACCTTAATTTAATTATTTTTTATGATTCTGAATGAAGATTATTATTTGGTTGGCATGAAGTGAATAACGGGGGGTTCATCTCTCTAAGGCACTGCAAGTCCTTTGTCTTTTCATATGGTTGGTAGAGCGGTACTTAATATATGCAGTGTTCTTCGCCCTTTCATTAATTGGCCTTTGTTAAGTTTTGAGTTAGATTTAACATTTTTTATCCATTTCCTTCTCACCTACTCAAAAAACTCGGACTCACATCTCCTGTCCAATTTTAGTATCCTAATTGGTATCTAACTAATCATATTATGCCACGACGTGCAAAAAAATTGAACTGATTTTTAACTAACTCTTTTGTGCTTATCCTGAGATGATGTGGTGTGATTTGATTGGTTAGGCACTATTGAGACACTAAAAATTGGACAGAGGATCTGGATCCAAAAAACTCACACCCTATGTACAATATGTGATTTGCCACCTATTTTAGAGGCACATTTATGTTCAAATTCATGTTAGCTCTGCTTTCTTTTGTGGGCTCTCGTATTATATCCAAACATTTCTGGACTTGTAAAGATCACTCACTCTAGCTTTTGATTAAGCATATGACTTACCGAGTGTTTGTAACATATTTAATGAGGTTGTGTCCATTATTGCACCAAGTAAAATATTCTTCCCACATTTCCAATGCTAGTGATAATGTCAATATTACACTTGCCACAAAAACATATAAACATAATATTTTGATACGTTGTAAAGTCGACACATCAACCAATGTGTGATGAGTGTCAAAATTTGGCATATGATACGTCTTGGCGGTTCTCTCACTTAAATATGTCAAACTTAACATTGTGTTAGATATGGTCTAATTTAGTTGGTGAATAGTTGATTCGGTACCAAATTCACGAGGGAGAGAAAATACTAATGTTGAAGATCGATTTGAACACCAAAGGCACATGCGCCAACAAGATGAGGAAACATAAAAAAGGGTAAGTTGTTCGGTCTTAGATCGTATGAGGAAAGTTATAAGTAAAGGTTTAGGGTTAATCTCATAAATAGTCTTTGAAATTTACTTTCAATCTCACTTTAATCTATGACTTTTAAAACGTTCCACAATTAGTCTCTAAGATTTTATTCCGTTGCACTTTTGATTATTCTGTTAACAAGTGTTAAATATTTGAAGAATCTGTATAAATTAGGAATGAAAACTGAAAACAACTAGATTTTAGGGATTATATGTAGAAATTAATTTTTAATTTTTGTATTGTATCAGTATCTAAACTTTAGATGTTTCTAACTTTAATCTCTAATTTTACAGATTTCGTTGAATATTTAATACTTACTTAACAAAAGGTCTAAAATTAAAATAAAGTATTTTAAAGATTAACTGTGAAACATTTTAAAAGTGAGAGACCAAAATAGAATTTAGGTCTAACTTCAAGGGAGTAACCCAAAGGTTTTATAAGCGAGAGGCAATATCCCCTAATGATGATATGGGATCTTTTGGGGGTAAAACACCTAAGAAGAAAACCATTCGTAACGAACCATTCAAACAACTATCCAAATAACTATCTTAGCTTTTAATATTTTAAGGTCAAGAATTTGAATTCCCGAAATTGAATATTATAAAAATGAAGAAAATACGGATGGGCTTGATATTGGGCTTTTAGACGATTGTACTCGGGGAAAGTTTCAAGTTTCATCATTTTGTTAATTTAAATTTTTAATTTAAGTTGAGATGTGATTTTATGTGAAAATTTTTTACTATAGTAAAAAAGTTAGATGTGATTGTTTGTGAGAGCTTTTTACTGTAGCAAAACTCAAATTCTAAACTCGAATTAGTGAAATGAACGGGATCACTATAAAAAATAATTTGTAAAATACGAAGGGATAACTTATAGATTATAAAAAATAATATGTAAATTATTAGTCACATAAGATAAATTTAATAACAGTGATAAAAATAAATAGTGTTATTTTATTGATGATATTTTTAAAAAATTTTCTTTTGTACTTAATTACATAAATGGGTTATATAAGAAGTAATTGCTAAAGTTATCCTTAAAGTATATGAGTCTGGATTTTTATCTTTTATCTTTTATTAATATTCTTTTAACTAATATAGTTATTTGATTAAAAAGAATATTAATTAAGAGTAAAGAATAAAAATCTAAACTTATGCACTCTAAGAGATATTTGTCTCATTTTCTCTTATACAAAATGATCACTTCTAAACTCTATGTTTAGGATATATTTCTAATTTAACAATATTATCTATTTTTTCTGTTTATTACATCATTATTGAGATAATATCATTTCATATATGTAGGTGGTTGTGAATTTGTATCCATAATTTTTATGGTGGTTAATAAAAAATGCAAATGTCATTAGGGGACTCACGGGACTTGAGTAATATATCACAACTTATAGACATTCTTTTTTCATTTCCCTTAACTCTAATTATAAATCATACCTTATATTTTGGATTGTATCAACTTATATCTTTAATTTTAAAAATTAAATTCATGCTAAATCTTAGCTTTTGTCAGTCAACGTTTAATTTTAAGTGTGCAAAAAACTGTCCTTCACATTTTTGAATTTTTAGTTTTTCTTATTCTTTAATGTCGTTAACATTTTTGATTTATTTTTCTTTTAGGACATTTAGAACCTGTGTGCTTGTTTAGAACCGTTTTTGAAAACGATTTTCACATATTTCGAGAAGTAAAAAATGAAAATAAAAATAAAATGACATTTGTTTAGCAAATGTTTTGAAAATGAAAATAGTGAGAATGAGTTTTGTGAAAAAATTAGAAAACAATTGAAAGTTATTTTCATTTTTTTGATTTTATTTTTTAATACTTATCAATAATATTATAATATATTAATTAATAAATAAGATTTCACTTTTTATTATACTTAAAACAATCTCTTAAAAAACTAACCAAACGCAATTTCAAAATTGGTCTCAAAATGATTCTCAAAATAATCTCATTTTTACTTTTTATTAAAAATAAAATCATTTTAAAACTAATTATAAACGCACCTTATATTTTTTATAGTTAGAATCACAACTCAAACTTTTCACTACAATATTTTTTCTCACATAAATTATTTTTTAACTTAAATTCTCAACTTAAACTCTCAAAAAGAACTAACCCTTTAAGTTTTTCTTTCTTTTTTTTTTTTTTTGTCGAAAGTAACTTTTGATCGATGAATTGAGCCTAAATTTTAAATTAAACTATAAAAGTATATAAACTAAAATACAATATTTGACATTTTTTTAATAAGCTGAGTATGTAGGGCAAAAAATTTATAATAAAAAACCTTACATAAATTGCCCTCGGCCAAAAATTCCGGCAGCCGGCTCCCAGTTCACTCATGACTCACCGAGTCTCATAAACAATCAAAAGAATTGCAGAGAGAGAGAGAGAGAGAGCTTTAGCTGAAGGCCATTTCAAGTTACAACTTCAAATTTCAGCACTGATCGGTATTTTTTTTTTTTGCCCCCCTTTTATCATCCAATGCTTCGTTTAGTTTTCAGTAAACTTTCGCATGCCAACTCCAGAGCTTCACAGTCTGGCCATGGCTTCTGTTTATCGAATTACTTTCGTAGACCCATGTCAGAAATGTCTAAAAACACAGACCCACATTCGTTTACTGTCTCTTACCTCCAAAAATCAGGTGGGTTGTCCGAAAAATCTGCCATTTCTGCTTCCCAGAAGCTTTTGATTGAAACCCCAGAGAAAGCTGATTCAGTTCTTGAGCTAATGAGAACTCATGGCCTAACTCAGACCCACATTGCAAATATAATAGGTAATCGTCCTGGATTGCTTTTGGCTGACTTAGAAGGTAATCTTAGGCCTAATATGGAGTTGCTTAAATCTTTTGGGGTTTCTGGTAATATCCTGGGAAAAATGCTTAGCAAAGAGTCACGTTTTCTTGAACGTGATTTACTCGGAACAGTGGAGTTCTTTAGAGCTCAGCGTTTTAGTGATGAACAAATAACTAGTATGCTTAAGAAGCGTCCAAAGTTGTTTACGTTTAATGTGAACACCAATTTTAGGCCAAAGTTAGAGTTTTTCAGATCTTTGGGCCTTACAGATGAGGATGTTGCCAAGATTCTCTCCTGGGAGCCTTCTATTCTAGAGAGGAGCTTGGAAAAACAAATCATTCCTTCTGTTCAAGTGTTTAGGCGGGTTCTTGGGACGGGTTTCGATGTGCTAAAGGCTATAAAATCCTTCTACTTCATACTTGAGTATGATTTGGAAAATACGCTTGTGCCAAACGTATCAACATTGAAGAGCCATGGTGTTTCCGAGACATTAATCTTGAAGATGTTCATGATGCAACCCAGATCACTGCTTTTAAATCCTTGTCGGTTTAGTGAGGTTCTCGCCGAAGTTGTTAAATTAGAGTTTGATCCAAATAATCTGCTCTTTGTGTTAGCGGTTCGTGTCATGGCAACGGTGAGTAAGACGCTCTGGGAGCAGAAGTTGGAATCTTTTATAAGTTTTGGTTTGTCGAGAGATGAGGTCTATCTGGCGTTCAGACTGCACCCCTTGTGTATGCTTGTTTCAGAGAAGAAGATCAAAAAATTGATGAATTTCTTCACTCACAAATTGAACATAGAACCTTCAATCATTTCAAGACGTCCACGCATTTTGCGGTATAGTTTGGAGAAGAGAATCATTCCAAGGAGTTCTATGTTGCAACTTCTGATGTCCAAAGGTCTTATAAAGGAAGATTTTACTATGATCAGCCTTCTTAGTTATCTTGCAATGAATGAGAAGAACTTCATGGCAAGGTGGGTGAGGAAGTATCAGAACGTGCTTCCTGATGTTGTTAAGGCACACAGAGGCGAGATAGAATTTCGAGGACTCCCTGTTATCTTAGGGGCATAATCACTGTGTTCTCGTTGAATTAAAGATCATCGACGTTCAAAGTCTCCTCAACAGCCTGCTCATTTTCATGAGATTGTGCGGATTGGTGGAAGGCAACGAGAGAAAAGGTTGCCTGGATTTACAGCAGTATCTCTATTGCAGACTTCAGATTATTGTGGTACGGTACATGGTCTTCTGAGCCATCAATTTTGATGTTGTGAATGCATTTGAGGTTTTATTATCAAATTGGACTGAGGAATTGTAATCATCTTCATCTTCATCCTTTTTTTTTCTGTTCTAAGACCGAGGATCCGTTTCGTTTTTGTTATTCTCATTGATTTTTTTTTTTTTTTTTCACTATAATCTTATGACTCCCTTAATTTTGAGTCTTGAGAAACTTTTTTTTTTGTTTTTTAAATAACTTTCGTTTTAATCCCCAATAGAAAATGTTGTTCTTAGTGCCCTATTGATATTGTCATCAGATTCCTAGCTGCATGGACTATGGAGTAACACCAATTCAATTGTTTGATGGAGATTATTATATGGTGGATATGACTAACGGCCTCATCATAAAAGAGACTGCAATTTCTTAATCTTTACCATATTTCATACATTTGAGATGTACTTGATTTTTGTTTAATATTCTTGAGATAGTAATTGATTGGTGCATTTGTTGCCTTGTTATTAGATTGTATTTCTTGGCCGCTCAGATGGAATGAGTTATTTGTCTTACGGAACTGCCAAAAGGTTCATTCCTATAACCTCTAGTTTTCTGAGAGTTAACGGCTTAGTTTGTTAGTGCTGTAAATTTTAAAAAAATTATTTTTAGTTGTGTTGAAGGAATAAGTTATTATAAAAAGTAATTGAGTGTTTGATAAATTATAATTATAATAGCTGTGCTGGTTTTAAAATCAGTGTAATAACGTTTCATAAATTATGAGGTTGAATTGCTATAGATAGTTAAAAATTATGATTATATTATATTATATTATATTATAATATAATATATATATATAATTACAATGTAATATATATTTATTATAATACAAAATAACTATTATTATATAATTATGATATAGAATATAACAATATTATTAAAATAATACTTGAAATAATTAAAAATAACGACTATATTATATTATACTATAATATAATATATATATATATATAATTATTGTTACTCCCCAAAATAGGGGTTAGTGACGTGAATGCTCGTTTAGAAGTTAAACATGATTAGGAAAGTAATTAGACATTTAGAAACATAATAATTAAAATCAAAAGTAAACTATTAAAGAAATTTTTAAACAAGCCTCACATTTTATTAAAATTAAATTACAAGAAAGTGATGGGGGACTTCCACACTTTTGGATAAAAGAGGTTTAAAGCCGAGCCTCTGGCATCATTCAAGACTTCACCCACAGGATATACAATATTGTACATACATGAACATGCAATTAACATTACAGACATCAACCACAGTCTAGAAACTTAAGGTTTAAAGTTTCAGAATTTACAATCCTTGTATTTGTACACAAGGATGAAGAAGTGCAATGTTCTCACTTGATTGGATGGTAGCGACTAACTTAGCTACTCAGCACTGCTCCTAGCGTCGCCTGGGAGGAGTTTAATATTTATAGTAAAACATGAGCGGAAAGTCCAGTAGGATGTATTTTGAAATAAACTTTATAAACAAGTAAATAAATGAATAAGTAAATAAAGATATTAAGTTCCAACACAACAGCTAGAACCTCACATCTTTTTTCTGAAAAGAAATATAAACTAAAAATTATGTATTACAGGCATCATCAAGTAATTTATACTATGATAAATTACTTACACAACTACAAGCACAACCCTTATCACCACTGTAGTGGCCCGGTCCGGGTTTCGGATTCTGCCACCAAGGATACACTCTCCATATCCTATCTAGACCATAGCGGGTTTATCAATTCGCAAGATATCTTATCTTAAGAAATCACTCATTAAACTTCTGAAATAGTTCATTAGAATTCCAATAGCTAAAATCAAGCTATTGTGTTAAAACGCTTTTCTTTCGCAAACATGTCATTTCTATAAAACATTTGCAAGGCTAAAAACTTTTTAAAACAGGCTATCAAAGAAAATGACAAGAAATTCTACCTGTCAGTTGCCAAACTTGTGGCTAGCCTCTTGTTACTTTAGCTTTCGCTTCCTTCAAAGCCTTAATATTCGATTTTTCCCACTAGTTTTATTGCAAAAGTAATGTCTTAGGATACATTTATCATTCCTAAAATGAATTTAGCTTAATCACGTCTAATTGTTTCCTATTAGTGTGTCTTGACTCAAATCCAAGTTTCACAAATGACTTTATAATTCAGTTTGAGAGTTCTTTAAAAATTAAAATCCAATTCATGGGTTTGGTTTCCTATTTAATTTAAGCTTAAAAATAAGTTTTTAAATAAATTTCGGCAGCATGCTGGCATAAATAAGAAAAATGTCAAACTTACAATTCAAGTTCAATTTCAAAATAAATTCTCCAGAAATCATCGTTTCCAATCAATTCAACTAGTCCAATAACTGAAAACCCTCAAATTTAATTTAATTCTAACAATAATTGCTCAAATCCAAATCCTAACTTAAAATTATTCAGATCTAATGAAAATTTTAAATTCTCAAATCAATAACTCAAATTTAAGTGTGAATTTTTAAAAAATCTTTACTTCAAAGTAATTGAAGCGCATTTCTCTCTATTTCTCTAATTTTTGTTTTTTTTTCTTTTCTTTTTCCTTTCCTTCTTTCCCTCCCGTAGCTTTTCTCTCTCTCTCTTTCTTTCTTTCCTTTTTCTTTTCTCTCTCTCTCCTCTGGTTATTCCACGGCAGCCATCTCTCTCTTTCTCTCCCTTTTTCTTCCGCGCCGGATCTTCCTCTCATATATAATTACAATATAATGTATATTTATTATTATATTTTATATAATACAATAAAATTATTATTAAATAACATTATAATATAGAATATAATAAATATTATTAAAATGGTTAATATAATTATAATATTATAAGACACATTATAATATTACATAAAAAATAATAATATTAGAATTATAAAATTATATTTATATTTATATTATTATTAATATAATAAAATAT
>NW_010363551.1:0-3850 GCF_000414095.1 Morus notabilis | reverse complement strand
TTTTTTATAATATTATTATTATATTATATTATATTATATGCTCTTAATTGTTTCATGAAACAATCATTGTGCAAAGTTTCCCAGTATGGCATTCCAAGTTTGAGACTTGTTGGAAGGGGGGAAAAAAGGGTTAATAATAATAAGCGTGTAATTATGATATTATTTTTTATAATATTATTATTATATTATATTATATTATATGCTCTTAATTGTTTCATGAAACAATCATTGTGCAAAGTTTCCCAGTATGGCATTCCAAGTTTGAGACTTGTTGGAAGGGGGGAAAAAAGGGTTAATAATAATAAGCGTGATAATCATTAGAGCTAGAGAAAAAAACAAATGAAAAGTACACAACAATAAAAGAGATCAGAAGAACAGAACATTTGGGAAAAAACCTTCATATAATGTCAAATAAATGTTTTTGTTTTTTTTCCTTTCAGTTTAATTAATATCAAAAACCTCTTAATTCACATACATGGGTTTTAAGTTCACTCTGATCTTATAGCTTCAAACTTGGAAATCCTTTACTTTTTGAGAAACAACCTTCATTAATGTCGGGTTTCTCATCAAAACATTCAGGGTAAAAAATGGTTTTTTTTTTTTTTTTTTTTTTTTTTTTTTTCATCATGTTCCCAATATTAACCAGTGGTTTTTCCACTTGTGCACAAGAATAAAGATCACGAGTCTAACTGATGAACAAAATCTAAATTCATGATCTGCCTTTTCATCATTAAATGAGAATTGAAAGAAAGGGAAATTCTTGAAAACTTGATCTTGCCATTGTGTGCTTTAAACAACATCAGGAAGCACTTGCTGATACTTCTCTACCAATCAAAACTTATATTTGTTAAAGTATATAAACTATATGCATGTCCTTCTCACCTATTAAAACTGATCCCATTTGTATAACTGACCCTTCATAGTACTAATTGTAACTCCTAAATACTAACTAGAAAACCAAATCACAAATCTTTATGAGACTATTTGTAACTACCAACTAGCAATGAAGCTTAACAAAGTTGGTTATATTACTTGGTCTCATATTTATGTTGTCTCCTTTTGCACTCCAAATCTAATTTGCAATTCTGACGTGTTGCAATCAATGAGTTGTGAAAGGTTTTATGCAAGTTGAAGGTGATGGGTCCAATTATATGGATCTTTCAAGGCCACCAATCAAAGCAATGGATATATATATATACATACATATATATATATATGTTTTTCATTACTATATTTTGTATCATGAGGTATAAAAGAAAGGGAAGCGTGTCATCCTCTAATTATCATGTGGTTTTAATACCTCTATTGAATTTAATAATTTCGATAAAGACACCCCTTGATGTTAAAAGGAAAAAGAATATGATTCTCTGGCCCCATTCTTGTGCCAAAAGAAGGGGTAATTTTCACTCGCACCATCTTCTTTGATAAGTATCTATATTAATTTGGCATAGAAAAAATCTTATTAGTCACAATTGGTCCTAAAAATGCTACACATGGCTCAATATTATGCTTATGCTTATTCACTGTATTCTAATTCCACTTTATCACCACATTAGGGTGACAATTAGCAATGCTTTTTTTTCTCTCTCAAGAGAAAATTACATTCTCATACTCTTGTTTTATTGAATTAATAAATTGGTACATCAATATTTTAGACAATACCACGCATATTTTGAGACATTTTTTTTTTAACAGGAAAGACCCATTATACTCTTTAAAAATAATGATTTTCAACTCATATCATTCTTTGAAAAAAAAAAAATACATATTTAAAAACTACGGTCAAACCAGCTCAATAATGAAATTTTATCTAAATAGTGAAATATCAATCCACTCATTCAGTAGAACAAATGTAAGTGATATAATTTTCTTAATAATTTAAGACTTAAGATTAATGTGGAGTTTGTGCATAATTACAACAAGATTAAGATGACTTAAAATCAGGGTGTTCGATTAGTCAAACGTGGGGTCATATAAGAATTATAAGACTTAGCAAGAATTGAGTCGGTTGTCACTCATTGCAATTCCATGTGGGAGCCCTCATGTCATGGTCTATATGGATCCCATATTTCATTATTATAGAGAGATGTGGGGCCCTTCTTTTTCAGCCTTTCGACTTTCAAGACGTTGATCTCTCATCGATGCATGGCTCATTTTCATCATGTCCTAATTATGAAAATTTTATATATAGTTAGGAAATAGCTACTGCGTTATAATTGTCTCGTATTTATTAGGGGACTTGGAGTAGCCTCCAAAGTAGGACTCACTATAAAGACCGGACATCTATTTATTACTGTGGTCAAAGTATGTCTTGCCACTTTCAACCACTATATATTTATTTCTCCCCAAAAGAATATTTATTGTTAGCCACAAGGGTAAAACGTACAAGTAAACCTCTAGTGTCTAGTCTTTGTCCATCTAAAGATCAACAATAAATGGCCCGTTTAGTTTACTAATTCAAGTTGAGATGTGATTTTATGTCAGAGTTTTTTATTGTAACAAAAAAGTTAAATATAACTGTTTTCAAGAGCTTTTTACTGTAGTAAAACTCGAATCGGTGAAATGAAGGGGTTATGAATAAAAAAAGTTACTTACAGAAAGTTATTCAAAATTCTACTTTTATGCATCGTATGCTTTGCTAATTCGAGTTCGCTAATTCGAGTTGAGATGTGATATTTTTTTAGAACTTTAACTGTAGCAAAAAAAAAAATGATATTTTCTGAGAGTTTTTAACTGTAAAAATGTGAAATAAATAAGGCTTAATTTTTAATTGTTATAGCATCAATATAATAGGCAAATTCGTATTTATTTTATGATCACTACTCATTTTAACCTTTGAAATAACTATCTTATTTGTAATGATCTAATGGTATACATTTGTATACATAAAAAAGTTAGGAGTCATTGATAATAAAGTTGATTTCGGAATTTTAAGCATCAAAATCGAATGTTGATTGAGAAAAGATGTAGTTCTTTTTACAAATATAAAAGAAAAGGTAAAAAAAAAAAAAACAAAAAGATACTGATGACTTGGTAAGTTTTTAGCTAAAAAGAGCTGTTATGATGACATGCCAAGTATTATCATTATGAGCTTGATCTTTACACACCAATGATTTGATTTTCATTAGCAATTTGGTTGTGAAACATGTAGCAATAAAGACTTTGGGGAACTTTTGGAGAGGACATGATGCTCTTATCAAAAAGCCTTATCCTGAACTGCAGGCAAGCCAACGACATAATTGAATGCAGCAACGTAGAGTTATTTAGTTGGAGGATTCGTATCCGAATCATAGTTCATGGTTCGTTATAGTATTTTTTTTCACAAAAAATACATATAAATTAAAAATAGTTCTAATATCATGATTATAATCTATGAACCAAACGTAAATCCATATTAAAAATGAGAGTTTCTAATAGGATAAAAAAAAAAAGAAAAAAAAAAAAAAAAAAAAACTACCGATAATTTTATTTTTTAACCGTTTTTAATTGTCAGATTTACATCAGAAACAGTCCGTTTTATATATTTTTTTAATTTTATTTAATTTTAATTAGATTTAACGATCAAAAAACTAATCCAATAGGACGATATATCAGAGATAGTCCCAAAATTAGTGTGAGCTTCCATACAGATTTGTTATGGGCAAATGGAAATTTTGTTGATTCGAATATGGCACAGCCTGTCTCAAGTTAAGGTAGATGACAATCACAAGTTCCAAAGGAATGCGTTATTATCACCCTCCAAAAATTTGCCATCTCCAAGCAAAACTGTTAGTTTTAACTCCCCGGTTATAAAAATGAAAAAAAATAATATAAAAATAAAATAATTCAAGAAAGGGAAAATTTAATTTTG
>NW_010363550.1:0-333 GCF_000414095.1 Morus notabilis | reverse complement strand
TGGGCGCCGTTACACACCAAAAGTTTTGAGCGTTCCTTTGGCCAATGTCTATTGCGAAGAGAGGTTCGATCTAACGCCTAATGGGGCTCGTTATGACACAAAAATTTGTCACGGTTTTCAGGGCGGTTGTAGAGGGCGAAGAAAGCTTTGATCTGACAGATTGTGGGCCGCTTTACGACACCAGAAGTTTTCACCGTTCCCGTGCCATTCGTAGATCGCGATGAGAGCTTCGATCTAACGGCTGATGGGCCCTGTTACGACCCCAAAAGTTTCACCGTCCCCACGGCAATTGTAGATCACGAAGAGAGCTTCGATCAAACCGCTGATGGACCC
>NW_010363549.1:0-2040 GCF_000414095.1 Morus notabilis | reverse complement strand
TTTGCAGGCTCAGATGGAGGTGGAAAGAACCATACAAATGACACAGTCTACTGGGGAAGGTTCATCCACAGCGGTCAATGAGGAGGGGATTATATCCCAAGTCTTGAGAAAGCGCAGAGGACACACTAAGGGAGTGGGACCGACACTGCCATGGAGGAATCGTTCAACCGTTTCCACATCATCATCTACTTCGCAATCAGACGGGTCGTCTTCGGTTAATTTGCCCCAGCATGTCCAAAACTAGTTGAACAACCTCTACATCGAGCAACGCAACATGTTCGACAACCAACATATCATGATAGAAGTCATGCGCTCGATGAATCCCAACATCAACTTCTTGCCAGTTAACCGCCCCCAACCGTTGGTTCCTCTGCCGCCTGAGCGAAACGAAGAAGACGAGAATGAGGATGACGATGCGGCTAATTTAGGAGATTAAAATATCTATTTTTATTTTTCTTATTATCAATACTTTTTAGTATTTCTTGATTAATTTATTTTTTAAGACTTATTTTATTATTGTGTTGACTATTTTATATCAATTATATTATTCTATTTTATTATAAATTTTCTTCAAATTTATATCTTTATTAATTAATATTATTAAGAAAGTACGGAAAAAAAGAAAATACTATTTGCGACGACATATCTAAGGTGTCATCGCAAATAGTTCACATTACTAGCGACGACGACTTAGTCGTAAAAGGTTTTAAACACTTTTACGACGACACTATGTCATCGTAAATGCAGTATGCCACGTCATCATCAACGACATATTCGACGGAACATTCGCGATGACTATCATCGCTAATATATTTACGACAACATCTCAAAACTTTATCGTCGCAAATGTATCATTTACGTCTAATTTTTTACGGCGACTAATTTGTGACGAAATGTCGTCAAAAATGCAGTATTTACGATGACAAATCACCTATTTACGATGACATTATGTCGCTGTAAATGACCTTTTTTGTTGTAGTGCTCTTCTTTTTTCTTTTCAAGGAAAATTTCATTGTAAATTTACCAAGTTTCATCTCCACTCAAATAATCGCAGTCCGAATAATTTCATTTCAAATTTAACAAGTTTCATTTTCATTTCATTTTTCTTGAAAATGTTTTTTTTTTTTTTGTGATCAAATTACAAGTTGACCTCGGACGGGCCGGTAAAATTAATTGAATGCTTTTTATTACAACTCAGAGGTGGGTCACTACCGATAATTTGTTTGAACTGGACACGCTACTGCTGCTCTATTTATATAAATATACATGCACATGCATACAGTGGTGGAACTTTGGGCCGGCGGGCCGCCCGAAGCCTGAATTTTTTCGGGCTCGGGCGGGCAGGCCCATATGCCGGCCCGTCCAAGGTGGAAATTTGGGCTCAAGCTCAGGCAGCCTGAATTTTGAGACCACGCCGGAGCCCGCCGTTGTGTAGGTGCTGTCGACCGCCGTCCGCCGGAGTTTTTTTTAAATTTTTCCGGGCAAGCCTGAATGCCTGACCCGCCCGAGCCTGAAAATCATGAAAAACGATCAGAAAAATGACCATTGGCTGCCCGACCCGAATTTTGCCCGAATACCTGATCTGCCCGAATTGCCTGAAAACCCGTCCAACGGCTAAGTTTTTTCCCTACTTGCCCGAACCCGAACCCGCCGAACCATAAACTAGCCGTTGTAGCCCAAATTTTTTGAAAAAAAAATCAATTTTTAACCCAAAAATTTCCCTATAAATACCCCTCATTCCCCACACATTTTTCTCACTCAAACTCTCTCAATCCCTCTCAATTTCTCTCAATCTCTCTCAATTTCTCTCAATCTCTCAAATCTCTATTACAATTTTTCCAAAAACTATCACATTATCCTAAAGCTCTCTCTCTCTCAAATCGCTATTATTTTTTTTATAATGGATCCTTTTGGTTATAGTGGTATTCCCGTTGATGCTCAACACAACGTGGAAGAAGGGCAATTTCCCACCAATGAATTTGTTACGTAATAATCTACTAATCCAAGCCCTGGTGGACGTACTGGAGGTCGTGGTCGCAA
>NW_010363548.1:0-503 GCF_000414095.1 Morus notabilis | reverse complement strand
ATACTCACTCACCACTTCAGTCATTCTCCAATCTTCCAAAGCTAATGACGCCAGAATCCCCATCGGCTTCCTGCTAAGGGCATCAGCCACCACATTAGCTTTTCCAGGATGGTACTGCAGAGTGAAGTCATAGTCTTCCATGTACTCCACCCATCTCCTTTGCCTGAGATTCAAGTCTTTCTGAGTAAACAAGTACTTCAGACTTTTATGGTCAGAGAAGACCTGAAACTTTGCTCCATAGAGATAACATCTCCATATTTTCAGAGCAAATATCACTGCTGCCAGCTCCAAATCATGAGTGGGGTAATTCTGTTCATGTGGCTTTAGTTGTCGGGATGCGTAAGCTACAACGCGTCCACCTTGCATCAACACACAGCCCAGCCCACTCCCCGAGGCGTCAGTATATACCTCATATAGCCCTTCACTGTCAGGAATAGTCAAGACTGGTACACTAGTCAGTCTGACCTTCAATTCCTGAAAAGCACTTTCACATTCGGCGTTCC
>NW_010363547.1:66479-68741 GCF_000414095.1 Morus notabilis | reverse complement strand
AAAAAATTAAAATATTATTTGCGACGACAAATGTCGTTGTAAAAAATATATGCCACGTCAGCTACTACTGCATTTTTTGTGACGACTTAATTCGAAACATGTCGTTGCAAATACTTAATGCCATGTCATCTTAACGTTGTACCTGACGAAATAATTGTAGCGACTCATTTGCGACGATTGTCGTCGCAAATATAATTGCGACGATTGATTGTCGTCGCAAAAACTGTTTTTGCGACAAAATAATTGTAGCGACATGTTTACGACGACAAGTGGTCGCTAAAAATACGTTTACGACGACTTTATATTTTTTGCAACTTTTTGTCATCACTATTATCATTATTTACGACACGGTTATAAAATATTTATTTAAGTAGTTACAAGCATAGCTCTCACAATAATTTTATATCAAACTCCACATAAGATATATAGTTCAAATTTCTCCACACTTAATTTAAAAAACAAAAAATTCAAGATTCGGTTTATTAGTACAAGTGTTACATTCTTTTTCTTTCTTTCTTTTTGGCCTGATAATTGATAAGTTACAAGTACAAGAGCTAGCTAAAAAATTTTTTTTCCTCCTCAATAATACTGCTTTCTCCTGAAAAGATGGTTACAAATGCAGCATGTTGGAGAGTAGCTAACAAGAGGGGTCATTTGTGTTGTTGTTTTTTTTTTTTTTTTTTCTCGATAATCTTTTGTAGTAATTAAACTACAAGTCAGCATGTCGTTACTTTGCGCAAAGATTAAAGATGGTTTATACATTTTTTCTTTTCCAGCAAAAAAAAAAAAAAAGCCTTATACATTTAAGTGATAATAAAGCTAACATACTGAACTACAACTTTATGCCCAGTAATAATGGTGTCATCTTTTTATTCGTCTTTAAGGCGTGTTTTTATATGGGGACAAGAAGTCTTTTCGTGATCTAAAAAGGCAAAAACTATATGGATTAGAATATTTATTTGTTCAAAGAAATCGCGTAAATACTGTCATCTTTTCCTTGTATTTTCCTAGAGATCATGGCTTTTAGCTTTTCAGTTTCATTTTATGGCAGATTATAGGACGACTGTAAAAAAGTTTAGAGGAAATTTCTTCAGTGGAAGCAAAAAGTGTCATTTTTTTTTAAGTGCAAACGTGCAAGTGCATGCTTAAGAAAATAATTTAAGAAAGTTTCATTTGTTTGTCAAGTATATGCTAAGAAAATTCATGATCAACCCCTTTTATTTGGTCTACAAGAAGGAAATTTCTTTACGGCTTATGACTACAACAATAATTTAATCAAAATCTATAGCTGCTGAATGCTACAATTTTTTTTTTCTTTTTTGAGATTTTTTATTTCAACGTGTTATTTGATAATCCTACAACAAACTATTTATATTATTTAATAAAATTATAAAAATTAGTAAAAGAAGATAGAAATATATACATGTGAAGGAACAAATAATCAATAAACAACTAAATTAAAGTTAATAAGACATGTTTTTGATAGCGTGTATAAGAATATCGTAGTGATACAATTCTAAACGTTTAATAACATAATTAACTTCATAATCACACTAAAATAGAATAAAATAAAAATCTAAAATCTAAAATTAATAAAGATTTTGACAATTAATTATAACCGCACAGATAACATATCGTTTTATGGTTTCTTAAAGAAGTAATACGGTCAACAAATCTTGCACTACAAGGACCTTTGAGCGAACTTTAATGCAAGAGTATTCCTAAACTGTGAGTTTTGTGAATTAGAAATCAATCTATAGATCATTTTAAAATCTTTGAATTATAACTATTATAATTCTTTATATTCGCAAATCAAAGAACAATCTGGAAACTATTACGGTAGAAGCTCTTATTTTACTCTATAAATAAAAATTATTATTTTAATCATTTAATTAGTTTTTAAAATATTAAATTTGTGCGTGTTTACATTTACGGTGCACAATACAAAATAATTCTTACTCACAATATGTGATTACTAAAACTAATTTAATGATTAAAATAACAATTTTTATTAATATATTTAAATTTACAAATTCTAAAAATTCTCATCTTTACGCGGTGAAAGTGAAACTTTTTTGTTAAAAGGTAAATGTGAAATTTAAAAAAAAATATAAAAAATTATTAAAAATAATTATATTTAATTTTTTTATTACAATAAATTTTTTTTATATAAAGTTAAATTTTAACTTAAAATAATAAATTAAACAGAGATTTAATTTGAATTTAAAATTTGAGTTTTATTATATTAAAAAATTTTTAAAA
>NW_010363547.1:31715-64947 GCF_000414095.1 Morus notabilis | reverse complement strand
AAAAACAAACACAGCTAGTTGCATAAATCTAAGTATATAATCTTTTGACCGGTAACCTAATGGACCACCAAGAGGTAATCCGGCGTAATCTTGTTGATGAAATTCAACCGTCAATAATTAACACATTTTTTTTCCTTTTTACTTTTGTAATTGAACCTTTTTATTAATTATTTAAGTGAGCTTTAACGTAACACAATTAAACCTAATGAGTAATTAATTAATAGGTTAATTTACCTAAGAGCCGTAACATCCTTATAACTACACTGGTGTCTGGTGATGGCGTGGTCATGGTCGGCAAGCAGTATTTTATATAGGGTTTCAATCTCATGAAGCACAGTGTACTTCTTCTTGGCTTTTAATGTCATATTTAGCACTGATAACGTCCAATGTCACATAGTATGGAAGCTTACACGGTATTAATATACCAATGCCTTTAATTCATTATTTATTCATTCAGGTCCAAAATTTCAGAATTATTAATTTTTCAAAGACTACTTGATTGGGTAAGTCATAAAAACTACATATTGTTAGAGATTCTACAAGTTGCAGAAGCTGTTGGTTAGGTTTGTTGGGTTAGTTTTAATTCTGTTAAACTTTCTAGTAAGGGTGATAATTCTTGTCGGGTTAATATTAATATTGGTAGAAATGACTCCAATTCTAACAAGACCCATGATATGAACGGGTTGAGAAATCTCAACCCTAATACGATCAGCCTAAATTAACACGGGTTGACACTAACACAACTTGCATGAACCCGTAATTTTTGTGATATACGATCCACAATCAACCCGTAACCTGTCAATAACTTATGATTTTTTTTTATTTTAAATCTACAATTTATGCATAAAATCATATAAAAAACGTAAAACACATATGTTCTGAAAATTAGATCAACTTCATACTATAACAACTAATTAAACCCTAAAAGTTCAAAACACATTCAACCAAACTAGGAAAAAAAATATTTTTAAAATAATAGAATAATTGAGTAGGTCAATTTAGTGTCACGCGGGTTGACATGAACATGACCCTTTTTTTATGAGTCAATTTCGGGTTGACACTAAGATGATATGTTGTTTATTTTTTGACACAAATCCGTAAAAAATCGTATCGTGTTTGTGTTGTGTAATTGTATCGTAACCCAGATTCTCAGCCATACTTTTTAATATATATACTAGGATTGTTTTGCTAAGAAAAAAAAAAGGAAGTTTTAAGGAATTTTTAAAACTTAAAACTAGGATTTTTTTTTTCTAATATATACTAGGATTTTTTTTAAGGGGTATACAAGGAAGGTTTTTTTTTTTTTTTTTTTCCTAAAAAAAAAAAAAAGTTACACTCATACCATATAAAGAAGAAATCCACGTATCCATGTTCTCATCGTTTTTTTTTTTGTTTTTGTTTTTTTTTGTTGTGTGTGGGGTGACTGGGTGTCAATATTCTGAAAGTAATATAATATGAAAGGCATTGGGGAACAGCTTGTGACCACTTCTAAAAGATATCACACGTAATCCCTAACGGAGAACAACTTGTGACTTTTACGTCACAAATTTAGCTGGCCAAATGGCAAACGCGAATTACTTGCTTTTTTAATTTCTTAACGTTATGGACATTCGTATTCCATCAGCACTACTACTTACTTTTCTTTTGGATGGACAAGTTAATTCCGTCTTCCTATTGTCATGTTGTTTTTAGTGCTTAGTCCCGTTTACTTTACCGATTCGAGTTTAAAATTTGAGTTTTACTATAGTAAAAAATTCTCAGAAATAGTCACATCTAATTTTTTTGCTACAGTAAAAAATTCTCACATAAAGTCACATCTCAACTCGAATTAAAAACTCAAATCAGCGAACTAAACGAAGTGTTGATCAAATTACAATTAAGACTAGACTACAAAGCTCCAATATGAGTTTATTTAAAGCCAAGGTTCCATCATGATCTTGTGCATGCCCTACCCTACTGGTAGCGCCTTGCATGTTTTCAGTTACCTTTAAATCTATATCAAGTGTTGTCAATTTTCATAATTTTTTTTATTTTCACAGGATTTTAAACAAATTTAATGTTCAGAAACACATTCCATTATTAATAAAAAGTTTCAAATAATTGGCCTAAAAAAGCAGCTTCTATGAATAGTGCACGAATTTCCTAGTTCGTTTTGGATGAGATTGATCCTAGAAATCTCGCTGGATATATATCCAAACACTTAGGGCGCGTTTGAAATCCGTTCTAAAATAATTTTATTTTTTGTATGAAAATGAAAATGAAAACGTTTTCAATCTCGCAAATGCGTTTGGTTGGTAGATTCGTGCCATGGTTCGGATCATAATTCGTGACTCGCTACAGAAGTTTTTATTTTATTGTGTCTTAGTCAAAAGTATAATAGTAGATTGTCTGCCACTTCTGTAAAAGTGGTTCTATCTTTTGTATAATTAGTCACAGTCGAAATAGTAGGGAATCCGCTGAGGATATTAGGTGTTTGGATATATATCCAGCGAGATTTCTAGGATCGATCTCATCCAAAACGATCTAGGAAATTCGTGCACTATTCATAGAAGCTGGTTTTTTAGGCCAATTATTTGAAACTTTTTATTAATAATAGGACCTGTTTCTGAAGATTAAATTTACCAAAAAAAAAAAAAAAAAAAAAAAAAAAAAAAAAAGCTGGAATAAGCTGAGGGTCGTGCATGGTTTGTTTTCCATACTCTTTTGTTTTTTTTTTTGGTAGAAGTTTTTTTCCCATACTTAAATGAAAGAAAACGCGCAAGTTAACTTGCAAAAACATATAATAGTAAGTCGGCACCTTGCAGTACTCGTACTTGACCATAATATATTGGAGACCACAAACTTGCAGATAGTTGAAGAATCCAATACCAAAGGACTCCATTAATTAGCTGGCTGTTAATTGTTTGCATTATTGCTTGACGTGTCGTCAATTTATTAACGAGACAACGCGAAATGAGGAGGATTTTAAGGACAAGATTTAAGCTCTGTTTATTTCATCAATTTGTATTGAGAATTCGAGTTTTGTTACAGTAAAATATTCTCAGAAACAGTTACATTTAATTTTTTTACAACAGTAAAAAACTCTCACATCTTAACTCAAATTAACGAGCCATCCCTCAAAGAATGAGTATATATCCTTGACTTTTCTTAGTCCAATATTAATCTCATAATATGTATTGTCAATAATACAACAATAGGTATTAAGGTCTGTACGTAATCGGGAATGAATCTCCATCGTAATGTTGTTATTGAATCCGACGCTATATCTAGCAATGTTGTGGTCTTTGCAACTTGTTCATGCTTCTGGAAGTTGACAGTGCAATTCTTTATGGCATGGCGTTTTTTGTGAGAGACGGTTTTCTATATCTGTTGATTACTTTTATATATGTCTAGAGTTCGGAATTCCAATGACTTCTTCTTCTTCTTCTTCTTCCTCTTCAACTTGTTCATGCTTCTGGAAGTTGACAGTGCAACTCTTTATGGCATGGCGTTTTTGATGACAGACGGTTTTCTATATCTGTTGATTACTTTTATATATGTCTAGTTCGGAATTCCAATGACTTCTTCTTCTTCTTCTTCTTCTTATTCTTATTTAAAAAAAAAAAATGGAAGGAAGTGTTGTAGCCTTTGAGGTTTGTCTGGATGGATTTTTAGCCCTATCTACACTCACGTATATAAATTAAAATATTAAATCAATAGGATACTGTTATAAAAGGTCACAACATGTTAGTTTACCGATCCATTCTAAAAGCTTAAGCTGTTAGGAGGTGGGCCAACAATAATTTTATACTTTAACACTCCCCCTCACGTGTGGGCTGGACAATTGGCAATCGTGTGGATAAATTAATTAAAAAGCCCAACACGTGAATATTTAAGCTTGAAATATATTAAAGACCCAACACATGATGGCAATTTAAATGGGGATAAGGAGTGCAGTTACGGGGGTTTGAATTTAGGACCTCCCGCTCTGATACTATGTTAGTTTACCAATCCATCTCAAAAGCTTAAGCTGTTAGGAGGTGGGCCAACAATAGTTTTATACTTTAACACTCCCCCTCACGTGTGGGCTGGACAATGGGCAATCGTGTGGGTAAATTAATTGAAAAGCCCAACACGTAAATATTTAAGCCCGAGATATATTAAAGACCCAACACATGATAATTTTAAATGGGGATAAAGAATGCAATTACGGAAGTTTGAACTCATGACCTCCCGCTCTGATACCATGTTAATTTACCAATCCATCCCAAAAGCCTAACACAACATTGATTAATCATGTACTACATAATTTAGACCAAATAACAGTATAGGCAATAACGTTCCCTGAAAATAGGAAAAAAAAAAAAAAAAAAGAGTGGGTGCTACTTAGTGAAGTATTTTCCTATCTCAAAAGTTAAGGCCTTGTTCATTTCACCGATTTGAGTTTTCAGTTTTAGGTTTCTACAGTAAAAAGCTCTCAGAAAATGTCACATCTAATTTTTTTTTGCTACAGTAAAAGCTCTCACAAAATGTCACATCTCAGCTCGAATTAAAAACTTGAATCCGCAAAGTGAACGAGGCCTAAATATTTAACAAGTGTTACCGTTACCGTAAAGCAAATGGTGAATTTTTAGATTGATCACACTAATCCTAAAAATAGGTAAATTATAATTGGAAAATAGTAGGAAATTATGCCAATATGAAAAGCTTAAGAAAATATATAGGCCATTTTTTAGTTATAGAAATTAATAGGTCATAACTTGTTAAGTTATGGTTCATAACTAGATAAGTTATGGACAAACTTGTCAAGTTATAGTTTATAACCAGATAAGTTATGGACAATAACTTATCAAGTTATGGTTCATAACTAGACAAGTTATGAACGAAAATAATAATTTAACCTTTTTATTAACTTATATAAACTATTGACCTATTAATTTTAATTCATCTCAAATCTTGACCTATTTCTCTCATTCTCCCATTATAATTATATAAAAAAAAAAGGTAAGTTATGATCAAAGAAGCAAATGAAGGTGTCCAAATCAAATCACCGACTGGGCATATATGCAAGAGAAGAGCCGAGTAAGACGATTGACCAATGACCATAATATTGCAGCCAAGCAGGCATAGAAATAGCAGTTTTACCTGCTTCAATCGGCGTGTGTCGACTCGGACCCAGTCTGTCACTCACATGGTCAATCCTCCGCCTCACCCCCTCCTTCAACATTTTTCAAACATTCAACGGTCAACATTCAAACTACTAAACCCAACCTGCCCTCTTTGATTCTTTTTCTTTTACCAAGCTTTGACCCGCGTTATATACTCTTTTCCCTCATTTTTCTAATTTAAAAACAAAAACCATATATATATATATATATAAACACACACACAAAACAACAACAACAAACCTTCCAGATTACTCAAGGATAACACAAGTACGAAACAAAGATAAGAAAAGACTTTACACAAACGCATATTTCTTTTTAACGAGCGAGCGATAATGATTCTGTCTTTGAGGAGAAGAAGAGCCAACAAGAAGAAAACCCAGATTCCGGAATCGGATTCTGAGATGACGGAGATAGTGATTCCGGCGCACTTCCGTTGCCCGATTACTCTCGACTTGATGAAAGACCCGGTAACTTTATCCACCGGAATCACCTACGACAGAGACAGCATCGAGAAGTGGATCGAATCCGGAAACCGCACGTGCCCGGTAACGAATCAGGTCTTGAAGAGTTTTGACCAGATCCCCAACCACACCATTAGGAGAATGATCCAAGATTGGTGCGTCCAAAACCGATCCCACGGCGTCGAACGCATTCCGACGCCGAGGATTCCGGTGACCCAGTACGAGGTTTCTTCGGTGTGTGAGAGAATCGCCATCGCTACGAGGAATAAAGACCGAAAGAGATGCCAGGAATTGGTGGGGAAGATGAAGATTTGGGCTAAGGAGAGCGAGCGTAACAGGAAGTGCATGGTCAACGGCGGAATCGGCCGCGTTTTGTTGTTGTCGTTTGAGGCTTTCGCTGTCGTTTTCTCCGCGGAGGAATTGGGTGAACAAGAGAGCGCGAACGTCCGGGTGTTGCTGGAGCAGATCTTGTCGGTTCTGACATGGGATGCAGATTCTTTAGGCGACGGGCTTAAAAACGACACGTCGTTGCGTTGCTTGGTGTCGTTTTTGCAAGGAAACGACCTCTCCGCGAGACAAAACGCGGTTATGGTGATCAAAGAGCTTCTCGCCTCAGATCAAGGACGTGACGTGGCGGTATCAATTGCTGAGATTGACGGAGGTGTCGAGGCTTTGGTACGGATGATAAGAGAGCCTGTTTCTCCGAAAGCCATGAAAGCTTCTCTCACGGCCGTTTTCCACATGATCAACACCAACAACGACACGAATTCGGTCAGGTCGAGATTTGTCGATCTGGGTTTGGTCTCTTTGTTGCTGGAGAACATCCTGGAGGGAGAAAAGGGCGTTTCGGAGAGGTCGTTGCGGGTTTTCAACGTCGTTTGCGACAGCGAAGAAGGGAGAGAGAAGGCGTACGACAATGCGCTGACGATCCCTCTAGTGGTGAAAAAAATTCTTAGAGTTTCCGACTTGGCATCGGAATTGCTGGTTTCGATTCTTTGGAAGCTTTGCAAGAACGCCAAGAGTAAAGAAGAAGATGATAATGATCGAGAAATCAGCGCTGTGGTTGAGGCGTTACAAGTGGGAGCTTTTGAGAAGCTGTTGGTGGTGTTGCAGATTGGATGTGGCTCGAAAACGAAGGAGAAAGTGACTCAGTTGTTGAAGCTTTTCAATATTTATCGCCAGACATTGAACTGTGATGATTCCTCCGCGGAGTTTAAGTACCTCAAGAAGCCATTTTGATCATCATGATGATCAGCTTTTCTTTTTGATTTTTGGTTTTAGAGAGACGGAAAAATGTACAAACGTATACACACAGGGTATCATACGATTTATCTGATAGTGCACAATATAATTTAGCTTGTAAATCAATAGACACAGAAACACAATTCAGACATTTTCAATTAAATGGTCCATTCATCAATTTTGTTTGATCTCTTATGTACATCGCCTTAGTTTTCTAAGTTTGTTTTCTCCTATGTCTTATGAAACTAAAGTCATACGTAGATTTACTACACAAACAGAGAAACAAAAAAAAAAAGAAAATTAACAGCTGGGGCTTAATTTTTAATTAATTCTATTTGTGGCGGTACTAATTGTTTCGGAGATAATCAACAACATAACCTCCCGTCCTCCAACATCGAGTCTTAAACTCGAGTCTTTCCACCTAAGATGAAAGAAAGTTGCATTTTTAAAGAGAATTTTCTTTTTCGTTTTCGTGTTAAATCGTTAACAACGTGACAATACACAGGAAGCAGCAATAAATTCTTAAACAAGAGGCCCATAACGCGTGTGGTTGGACGTCTTTATCTATTTTGTTACACCGGTAGTTGTTATCTTTCTTTCTTTCCTACTTTCTTTCCATTTCTTAATAACCATTTGGTAGCATACATAGTTTGACTGGTTCCTTCTGTTTCCTTTTATTCTTATTGGAGAAATGGGATTAGTATTCCACAATCATGCATTATTATTTATTTGAGCAAGGCTAACTTTTAGAAAACGAGGATTCTAGACAAACTGTTCATGTATTGTTTTCATTGGTCTAAAAGAAGAAAATTTTCTAATCAGGAGAAGAACCCGTAATCAACTTTATAACAGGATAAATATACATTGCAAAGTTGGATTGGTATTTCAATTTTCATCTATTTGAGATATAGGAAATGATCAATTCAGAATACATGAGATGGCTTATAGATTAATTAGCTTTGAACGCATAAAGAGCAGTGATCAATTACAAGATTTAATTAGCCTATAACAATAACATTAAGAATTAATCAAGCAAGAAAGAGGAAGCTCAATATCTGCAATATCAAATGATACGCCAAGGCAAACCCTCCTACCAGCACCAAATGGGATGAATTCAAAGTTAGTCTTTTGAGTCTACTGAACTGTTAATAAAACCTTTCTGGGTAAAACCACTCTGCTTCCTATTCACTATGATAGTTGTTCTGTCTGGTATTTGGAATCCATTTATCACACAGCTTTCTTTGCATTCTCTTGGAAGAAAAGAGGAGCTGGAGGATGTAATCTTAGAGTCTCTTTGATGATTAACTTTAAGTATTTCAATTCCCGGAGACTTGTTTCCTCGATATTTCCTTTTCTTCTGAACACTTCTCTCACTTCAAAAGAGGAGCTGGAGGATGTAATCTTAGGTCATGTTTTTTAAGTTTTAGTCCCCATACCACTTATCCAATGGAGCCAAGTTTGAGAAAGCAACACATTTGAAAGACTGAAACCTCCAGCAATCTAATGCATGATACAAATGTGTCTTGGTCTTGGCATTTGTTACCAAGGGAAATATTTTCTCGCAAAGATTAATGGACAAGCCTATATATATTCGAAACACATTTGATTAGACTGGATTCCTAGCTTCTTTTCTGATTGATTGGAACGAACTCGCGCATTTCGAACTTGGTGCAAAGTTTCCTCGGTTTTTCTCCATGGCCAGTAGTCACCAAAAAGCGCAAAAACAAGGTCTATTGCATAGTGCTTTCTTTAAGCAGGGAGAAATGGCTGAGCAAAGTTAATGTCGCGACATGATCAGTTCTCATCATCTCTTTTACGATCTCAGTCGAGGATATAAAAATATGTGAAACTTAACCAAGCTGTAGCTGCACAAGGGTCCATATTTCTTGGCCAAATCTCTCAGCAAATCATGGGGTAGAGAAATTGTGTTGGATCTCTTTCCTATTCTAAGCATCATTAATGAGAAAAATTGCAAAATGGACAAGAAAGTATGGGAATAGATGATCCATTTGGTGGTTTTGTTCATAGATGAGCCTACTTGTTCATATATTACACACAAATTTCTGAATGCTAGATTTTTAGGAAGTAATAATATGGCTCGGCGACACTAACTTCGAGCAATATTTTGACATTTCTAGCAGATCATGCTATAAGTACCTCTTGCTCTTCATTTCTTCCCTAATTACTTGGAATCAGCTGGTAGCTAATATATATTAACTTTGCCTATAAAAATATAATAATCCATGACTTTCTTTAAATACTTGTGGACCAATATGAAAATCAGAAAATGTAAGTTGACCCACAATTTAAGGTTACGCACATGGTTATATTCATTTCTTCCAGCATATATATGGCACAATAGCTCCTCCATCAGAGTCTCTAGATACTACTAAATTGATTCCAAGTAAAATGTTTTTTTGTTGATGAGTACTTTTAAGGCCTTGCTTTTCCTGCTTATATTGGCTAGCACATTTCCGTAATTAAAGAGATTTGAAAAGCAAGAAAAATCACTTCTTTTATCAGGCTTCTCCAAGTACAAACTATATATATATATATTGTTAAGAATTCCAACGGATTCAAGCACACGAATCAACGGTTTGCGAAAAATAAGAATCAAACAAATAATCGGAAAAATAAATTCAATGCGGAATTATACGTAAAACAAGGAAGAAGAATAACGACACACAAGATTTACCCAGATTCGGATCTCAATGTAAGATCCTAATCCTGCAATATGGTGCTTTCGTCTACTATGATCAATAACAAATGATTACAAGAATGATACCAAGAGTATTCTCCAAAGAACCCTTCTCAATTCTCTCTCACTCTCTCATTTGTTATCTCTGGATTACAGCCACCAAGCCAACCCTTTCTCTATGTTTCCTAACCCTTAAATAACCCCCAAAGCCCTTTGTGTAGCCTCCAAGACGTGCCCTAGTCGATTGGTATGTTTCCCAACCAAAAAGGAAATTTCGGCCAAAAAACTCGCAGTTTCCGTTTTGCTGATTTCGCACCAACGCCACTCATACAGCCACCAAGCCAACCCTTTCTCTATGTTTCCTAACCCTTAAATAACCCCCAAAGCCCTTTGTGTAGCCTCCAAGACGTGCCCTAATCGATTGGTATGTTTCCCAACCAAAAAGGAAATTTCGGCCAAAAACTCGCAGTTTCCGTTTTGCTGATTTCGCACCAGCGCCACTCATCCAGCGCCGCAGCGCTACTTCATGTAGCCCGCAGCGCCAAGGCGCTGCCAAACCAGCGCCAAAGCGCTTATCTCTCTGTCCACGCAAAGACTAACTTAGAGACAGGCCACGGCGCCAAAGCGCTGCCAAACCAGCGCCAAAGCGCTCACCTCTCTGTCCGCGCAAAGATAAACTTAGAGACATTCCTCACATATATATATATATATAAATTGTCTCTAATTCGACACTAAATTAGAGCGGCACATGTATGTTTTCTTTAAAAATATGTATATTTCTTCTTAAAAATATGTATATTTTCTATTAAAACATGTATAATGTGAGGAATCGTCTATAATTTATCTAAACACTTATATACATGTTTTAAGTAGAAATATACATATTTTTAAAAGAAATATAGTGACTCCAATCCGGTACCAATTAGAAACTTTACCTATATTATATATATATATATATTTATTAAATGATATAATATCTTGGTCAAATATTGATTATCTTTTTCTTGTTCTTCTCCACACCTTCTACTCCTTTTGCTCTTTCCATCCTAATTCCTTCTCCACCACCTCGAGTACCACCAATGTCTTCAATCTCACTTCCCCTATGGAGAATACACCACCCAAATGTCCTCCGAACCGCCCACCGGTAACTCAGAAACTACACCCGACCTGCCGGCGGAGTTCCTCACTTTCACCTCGGGACAAACACTTCCCTTTGGATACAACTCCAATTTCGACTCCGACACCATCTACCCGTCCGTTGGCGAAGCATGCAACTCTTTTTCCCGACGATCTCCGCCGCTTCATGTCTTACAATGTCAACGGCTCTTGCCCGGATGACGAGCTTCTAGCACAGAAGCTCCTCCTCAAGGGCTGTGAGCCACTCCCCCGCCGCCGTTGCAGCCCCGCTGCTCCGTCCCGCTACGAGGAGCCCTACCCTCTTCCGGAAAGCTATTGGACCACCCCGCCGGACTCCTCCGTCCTGTGGACAGCCTACTCATGCAAGAACTACAGCTGCCTCGTCAACCGCAAGCGCAACCAGAAGGGCTTTGACGACTGTAAAGACTCTGAAGATCTGGAAGGCGCCGAGAAGACTCAACGGACGGCTAAGGAAAGCCCCGTTGGCGTGCTCGACTTCGCCATTGATGAGGTATTGGCGACGAGAAAGCCAGTATACTATTTGACGGAACGACACAATGCTCCTACCAAATAACAAAAGAAAAAAAAAAAAAAAAAAACCCAACCGCATAAATTACGTGATAAGATTTGGTTGAGGCTTTTAGCTCAAAATTTAAGAAACTAATCTTGCTCAATTCTAGATTTTATACATAGAGAAAGACACATGACATAAAGTAAACAAAGAAGAAGAAGAAGTTATACATAGAGAAAGGCACATAAACAAAGAAGAAGAAGAAGTTATACATAGAGAAAGACACATGACATAAAGTAAACAAAGAAGAAGAAGAAGTTATACATAGAGAAAGACACATGACATAAAGTAAACAAAGAAGAAGAAGAAGAAGATCCTAATTGATACATTCTACAATACTTTGTTAAATTCATAAAAAAAATAATAATTTGCTAATATTAGTTTAGAGGGTTATTTATTCTTTGTCAAATGTAGTAATAAAAAAAAAAAAAAAAAAAGAGTAACAATTTCAGTTGTGTTTACTGCAGGTACTTATAGTTTGTGAATTGTGAAAAGTTGAGGAAAAAAAAAGACGTGCCTTAAATATATGTGTATGTGTGTAGAACTGTAACAATTTCAGTTGTGATTACAGCAGGTACTGTCCGAATTGGGCTCGACATCGGCGGCGGCGCGGCGACATTTGCAGTGAGAATGATGGAGAGGAACATAAAGATCGTGAAGACTTCAATGAACTTGAACGGGCCTTTCAGCAATTTCATAGCGTTGAGAGGGGTGGTACATAAGCATTTCGCGGAGGCTTCCTTTCTTCGACAAAACGTTTGACATCGTCCACTCCATGCACGTCCTCTGCGACTGGATTCCGACGACTCTGCTTCATTTATTGGTGCTCGACATCTACAGAGTGCTCAGGCCCGGAGGGTTCTTCTGGCTCGACCATTTCTTCTGCGCCGGAGACCAGTTGGAGGAAATCTATGCGCCGCTGTTTCAGAGCGTTGGCTTCAACAAGTTGCAGTGGGTCGTTGGCAGGAAGCTCGATCGTGGTCCCGAGCTTAGGGAGATGTACCTCTCCGCTTTGTTGGAGAAGCACTTAAACAACTCTTGGTCATGATAATTATTGTAAAATTGTTGATAAAATATTGTAAAATTTATATGCTCTCACTTTTCGTTTGTTCAAGAAGTTGAACTTTAGCATAATGCAAAATTTAATTATACAATACTCTCCATTCGGTTCCCTTCGTTTCTGTTATATATTTTAGTTTTTTAATCGATTATAGGATGCCCCATTTGTTTTTATATGTATATTTTTTGTTTTGGTTCAATGCAGGTAATATTTATTTTCGAAGTTTGGCGCAAACGCTAACAACATTGTTGTGCAGACACAGGAATAAAATTTTTTTTTTCTTGGGAATTTGTTTTTCTGAATTATTATAGTGTTGTTAATCTCGACTCTCGAGCCATTATCCTTTTTTTTCATATTTGAAAGAATAAGGTTCAAACACGCACTTGCAGATTCTGGAAAACACAAAAATCACATTACATAACCAGAAGCAAAAGTAAAAAGCCTAATGTTTAGTGGCCAAACAAAGTAAAGTATTCCGAAACCATACTCATTCAATTTCAGTAGTAACATTCTCAGTTTCACCATCTGGATGGGCGTCTGGGATCATAAGCTGCCCGAGAGAGATACTATTAAAACGCCTAGCTAAGAGTCCTTTATATCTGCAAGCAATGAATTGTTGAGAAACCTGCTTCATTGTCGGTCTACACTTCGGTTCCGCATTTATGCATGCAAATGCCAAAGAAGCAACAAGAACAACATCACGCACAACAATGGGGTTTCTCGGCGGTGGCAGGCGTCGGTCTAATACTTCACTTAGCATCATATTTTCTGCCGGCGACGACAATAGTTCTCCTGGATGCCTTCCTATTAATGTTTCTAGTGCCACCACACCAAAACTATAGACATCACATCTTTCGCTTACAGTCACGTTGTAGGCAAGTTCTACATGCAGAACAAGTACAATTAGTGTCAAATGAAACATTTTTTCCCCTCCATTACTCACTATCTCAACGCTTAAGTAATATTCAACATTTTTTTTAAGCTTTTCAAGAAATCCATAAAGTAGAGAAACTAGGAGCATGAGGAAGGGACAGAGAACGGTACTTACCAGGAGCGATATACCCGTAAGTCCCGACAATCATGGTTTGGTTTGAGGAATCGGGATCAAGTAGCTTGGCTGTGCCGAAATCAGACACGCATGCCTCGAGTTCTGAGTTCAATAGAATGTTAGCACTTGTTAAATTACGATGAACAATTGGCCGACTACAATCGTGATGCAGGTAAGACAATGCATGAGCTGTGCCTTTGATTACGTTCACCCTCTTGCTCCAATCTAGTTCCACAGCTTCTGCATCGTTGCTTAAGATAGAAAACAAGCTTCCCTTTTCCGTGTACTCGAAAACCAAAAACATGCACCTGTGGTGCAAACAAAATAATCCATAGAGTTTGGCAATGTTTCTATGACGTATTTCGGTCAATGTTTCTACCTCAGTCACGAAACTCTTCGGTAAAGCTTGCTCTTCAGCATCGGATGCATGAAGGTTCTTCAGGGCAACTACTTTCCCACTAGGTAGTTGTGCTCTGTATACACTGGCATTACCGCCGTGTCAAAGTCCTCTGTTGCTCTTACGATGTCTTCATATGCAATCTTTCCATCATAATTCATATTGAAAATATGTCTCCATTCTTTGTTGCTCCATTATCAGGTTGCCTATTTCTGTTTCCAAACCGACGTTTGACTACTTAAAATGATGTGAAGAATATTGAAGCAAGAAAACTGGCGATGACTGAAAGAATGATTTTGGCGTTGTAGCTAAATCCTTTACTTGTTGGCACGTTGGCGCACGCGAGAACTCCGGTGCCACAATACAAATCCTCGATGCCGTTAAATGGCTCATCTAGAAAAGAGTAACATGGAGGATCAGCATGCATGATCTTGCCAAGATAGTTGCAGGCCAACTCATTGCCTCGTATAGGAGGTAATTCCGCGGGAATCAAGTCGTGACTAAAGTCAAGGATATCGAGCCTACCAACATTATATATTTCGAAGGGAATGCACCCCTTTAATCTGTTCCAGGAAAGCTTTAAATGTTGCAGACCTGTCAATTGAGTAATATGTTTTGGCACTCTCCCAGATAGTTCGTTAAGTGAGGTCCAATTCCTTGAGATTTTTTAGTTTTCCAATTGTTGGACCTATGAACCCATTTACTCAATTTGAGCTTAGGTAAAGAAAACTAAGATTGGCTGCTAAACCACTGAGAGATGGAAAAATTGGACCTATGAGCTTGTTAAAACTAAGATCCAAACGAGCTAAATTCTTCAAATTCCCTATTTCTAAAGGGATTGAACCACTTAGTTCGTTTGAAGAAACGTGTAACTCAGACAACTTGATCAAGTGACCCAAAGTTGTAGGAAGTGGTCCTTGGAACACATTGTCACTAAGGTCTGGGAGAGTCAAATTCTTTAGGCTCCCTATTTCTGTGGGGATGAGACCATTAAACATGTTCTTGTTTATGTTCAAGAATGAAGGGCTTTCTAGATTACCGATTTGTGGACGGAGGGAACCGCCAAATTTGGTTAAACTCGAGATGAAGCTCCAGCAAATTGGTCAAATGACCCAAATTTGAAACAACTGAACGGTTGATTTTGTTGAAGGAAAGTGATAGATAAACTAATTTACTCGAGTGACCCAAAGTGGAGGGAAGTGGTCCATTAAGCATGTTATGAGACAGATCAAGAGAGACCAAATTCTCCAAGTTTCCTAATTGGACAGGAATGGAGCCGCTAATTTTATTAGATGAGGCGTCAAGTTGTACTAATTGGGTGAGCCTCAACATTGAAAGGGGTAGACGGCCTTCAATTTGATTAGTTGACTTATCGTGTGGCATGTGTAGCTAATCCACCACCCACTTCCAAGCGGAGCCTGAGCTCCTCTGTTCAGTGATGACCATGGCTCGAATGCGGCCACGGTTACGATTGTGAATGATCCGTGAGAGCTAAGTGTATGGAGAGAGAGTAAAGCCATGCTCCTGAGGAAGTGGGAAAGGAAACAAAAGGGGTTATCTTCTGTTATTTCTTCAATTGACATGTTTGATTAGTTGGAGTTTATATTCTTCAGTCAGCGTCTGGCTGATGCACCATTTTTAATGCCCCTCCAGCATCGGCAGATGAGGTTTTAGGCTTTGTTCAAGAGGAAAATGGGAGTTTGTGTCATTATTCTTTTTATGAAACAATTGTTAACTCTTTTCTAATAGAAACAAAACTTCAATCCTAGCATTAGACAATTTCTTTCTTTCTATTTTTTATTCCCTAAAGTTTTGTAAGAACAAGATGGAAAGTAATGTGGCAGATGGTCGATTCAGCAGAATTGCACTACATGCGTTTCAAATTTCACGTTATGTTATTCATCTGGTTCAATTTTCCACTATAAACTCTTGAATTTCTATTCCCGTGTGTCTTGCCCCTCCTTGTACTCTTAGAACAACTTCGTCTCCAACTTTGAGCGACGTCACAGGAATTGCAGCATTTTGCAATCCGTCTCCTGCGGAAAATAAACAATCAGATTCAGCTACTACTAAAAGATCAGAGAAAAAGAATCAAACTTTAAATATATATATATATATATATATATAGTAACAATAAAGAAAGAAAGAAACCTTGGAAGGGGGATACTAAGGCAACTGTTTCTGCATTCTGTAGAAGGATGCTGTATAGAGTTTGACTATCTGAATCCAGCTGCAACAACACAAAAATTATCAGCATCAAACAAAAACATTCTGCTTCATTAGCGAAAGGAACTAGATCTAGCAAGGCAACAATTCTGCTTCGTTAGCAAAAGGAACTAGATCTAGCAAGGAATGTTGCCTTTTCTCCTAGAATATCACACAAATTCTGAGACTTAATTACTACACATAAATACCAATGAAATTTGCATATGGTAAGATTACCAGTTCTTACAGACCTTTGCCTCGACAAGGATTAGTGGTCTAGTCTCAATCTTCACTCGCCCAACAATGGCATTCCGTTGCTGGCCTTTTTGGTTAACCACAATTACCTCTTTGCCCACTTTTAATTCTGAGAGGTAGCATGTTTTTCCTCCCGGAATAGCAACATAGGCATGTACAGGTCCCTGCAAGTTTCCAAAATGTATCACATAATGGCCACTAAAGGAAAGCTAGCTTTCAAAGCATATTATCTAGGTAAAAATAATAGCTTGGAACTCACTGCATTAACTCGAAAAGGTCTGCTTGCAATGTAATTCCACTCTAAGCATTCGGAGTGGACAAGGAACAGTCCTCTTGCAAAGGATCCAACCTATCAAAGATACTCGTGACATAAGAAAGACAACATCCAGATATGATTTGATCAAATTAATAATCAAGAGAAAAACACAACGTTTGAGCTTTGACAAGAAAGTGGAAGCTTACAAGGAGCCCTTCACCGGGCCTCATGATGCTACAGAGGTCGACGCAAACGCGATCCCCCATCCCAGCCACTTGAACTCGAGTTATGGTGGCCTTGGTCAAGCTCAATATGTTGCTCATATCATTTCTTCTGTCAAAATATTCCTGAAGACATTAAACCAAGGTAAGAACAAATGGCACTGTACTACTCAAGAAGTCATTTCACAAGTACAAGTTACCTTTAGCTCAAGAATAGCTTTCGCATCCTCAACTTTCAAAACAACTCCACCCAGCCCTTGCTCCAATGCCTGCATAAATAAAGAGCAAACATGTATCGAACCTATTTATAATCTCTCAATAATATACCCTGATTTTGTACCTCAAGGAAGATTTGTGCTTCAGAAGAATTTTTCGAGATTGCGAAAACTGTTCTATCACTTCCTTGAAATGCCGCAACAATATTCTCTGCGGGAATCACCTATGCAACAAAAATAATCACAAAATAAAACTTTTGCGTTTCTGAAACAAAAATATGGAGTTTTTATGCATAATCCTCTCATTGTTACTCGATTTATCAGTCTCTCTATATCACATAACTCCATAGAAACCATAGATTGTTTGCATAAAGAGAGTCAATTTCCAATACAAAATTACCTGCCAATCTAGTAAGTCTACAACAACATTCTCTCCCAAACCTTTTTCAGGTTGAAGCAGCTCTAACTCTTGGTTATTCGAAATCCCAAAAATCGATCCAATTCTTTTGTTCTCACCATCAAAAATCCCTCCTTCTTCAAGATAAAGAGGCGATATAACCGCAATTGCTGCAAAAAAAAAAAAGAAAAAAGAAAAAAAAAACCATTCAAATGGGTAAAGCTATAATTCTAAAAGTTTTCTGGTTTCATCAAAATTCCGATAAGCTTACAGGACCAGTCATCGGAAAGTTTCCGACTTTCAGGGGAGAAGATGAAGGTATTCCAGCCTCTCTCCACGGCGGCGGTCATGACCTGCTTGTTCTCCGTCCATATCCACACCCTCTTCGATGGCCCCGAGGAATACGACCTCGTACACGAACTCATCGTCACAACCACTGGTCGTGTTCGAGTTTTAGGAAAAATAATCTGCAATTAAGGTTCCATTTCTCTGCGAACATTAATCGGAAGTAAACAAAAACAGGAAAGCGCAAATGAAAATGCAGCTATTGGGGCGTACAAGGTTAAAAGCCATTGTCGAAAGAACGAACCTTTACGGGTAGTGAAGGAGGGACGTTTTCTGGGGATGCTGACCACGGAAGCTGAATACACCATAGCCATGTTTGTACTTGTTCGTACAATCTACAAGAGTCCATATAGTCCGATGGTGTGGCAGACAGAAACGACATTGCTAAACCAGAAAAAGTCAATGCCGTTTCTTTCTATAAACGACAGTGATTTTCATGACAGGGATGTTTACCGTTAAGTCGTAAAATAACATGTTGTTCCATCAACTAAACGATGTAGAATTCCGAATACATGCTTCAAAAGTTTGTACAAACGACAGCAAAAGGCCCTGTTCACTTTGTTATTTCAAATCACAACTTTAATTTTTATTATAGTATTTTTTATAAAAATTTAAATTTAACCTTTCATGCTACAACAGGTACACTTCTGCTTATTAACATTTTATAAAATTTAAATTTAACCTTTTTAGAAGTTGATTTTTTCATAGCCTTTATGAATTTGATTTTGAAATTTTTGTTTTAAGTTGAAATTTTGATTTGGATGATTCTTAAGTATATGACCATATGAGGAATTAAAATGACTTTAGAAATTTAATTTAAGATTCGGATGATTCCTATGTAGAATTTGATTTGAATCTGAAAATTGTGACTGCACTTAAATTTTGTATCTAGTTACCTACTATCCGGAATGGAATCATGTTTCGTAATTCTTGAGTTTTTTTTTTTTTTTTTAAATTTAAAGTTTAAGATTTTGTGAACTTTTTTTCTTTTTTTTATTTATTTATTTGGTGAAAAACCTCTTTAAATTTTGGGGCAAGTTTTCATTTGATTTGAATTTTGAGAATCTACTTGAAACTATATTTGAGTCTGTTCCAAAATTAAAATTTGAAACTTGTTGATCCATGTGAAAGAAATATATTCCTTTAATTTCGTAACAAGAAATTAGATTTGTTCTTGTTATCACTTTGCTTTGCCTATATAAGAGAGGTTTTGGACTCTTTTGCATGTCCTGAAGAGAAGACGTGTCATCTGTGGTGAATGTTTTTCTTTCTTCTCTTATTCTTTTCTTTTCTTCTTTCAACAGCTTTTCAGAAAACTTGAGAGACTCCCTTTTTTGTGTTACATGGCAACATTATTTACATATATAAATGATATGTGTGTGTGTGTGTGTTTTTTTTTTTTTCTCTTGCAGACGTTAGTGGAATTGTGAAAATCAAAGTTGGAGAAAACGTATGTCAGTGTCTCCTCGTTCTCTTCTCTTATATATTTACACACACATATATATGTATGATGTATACATATATGATTCATTTGTTTTTTTTTTTTTCAGGCGTAGAAATCAGCCTATTCCTTGTGGCAATACAAACTTTTGATTGAAGATGCCTGTTTAGTTCGCTGATTCGAGTTTTTAATTCGAGTTGAGATGTGATTTTATGTGAGAGCTTTTTATTGTAACAAAAAAGTTAAATGTGATTGTTTGTGAGAGTTTTTTTACTGTAACAAAATTTGAATTCTAAACTCGAATTAACGAAATAAATGGGGCGACGTCAGTACAATAATCTCCTCTTTGTTCATTTTTATTTTCTTTTATATTATTGCCTTTAATGAACTTTTATTAGGCTGTACCATTTATGGTGAGATTTTTCCAGGCTGTAAGTTTTTCTTGGCTGTACTATTATAGTCAGATCTTTATTTTTTGCACTTGAAATTTAACAAATTACAATCTCAATTTTCTTGTACATAAAGAGTTTAAAAAAAAAAAAAATTACAGCTCCATATTTTGAGAGGTTCAAAACATTACAACCTCTATTATTGCACTTGAGATTCAACAAATTACAACCCCAATTTTTCTGTGCATAAAGAGTTTAAAAATTACAACTCTATATTTTTTAGAGGTTCAAAACATTACAACCTCTATTTTACACTTGAAATTCAACAAATTACAATCTCAATTTTTCTTATGCATGAAGAGTTTTTGAGAGGTTCAAAACATTACAACCTCTTTTTTTGTACTTGGGATTCAATAAATTACAATCCCAATTTTTTTTACATCAATGAGAATAGTAACCAAATGGTATAGATTCCAAAATTATTGAGGAGATTGCTAACCAAATGGTATAGAACTCCTAAAAGTTTGAAATGTATTGTTATTTATTTTTATCTTTGAGGAGTTGCTAACCAATCGGTATAGAACTCCCCAAAAACTTGAACTGCACTCTTTGAAAGGTTACGAACCAAACGGTATAGAAACCATTTTCTTCTTTTCTTATGCAGAAAGTGATAGAAAAGAAAAAGATAATAAAAAGGAGATAATATACAATACTTACTTTTTTTTAACCTTATGATGACAAACCGTACATTCTCTCTCTTTCTTTCTCTCACACTTTTTTTTTAAGGCCTAGTTCATTTCACCGATTCGAGTTTTTAATTTTAAATTTTTACAGTAAAAAATTCTCAAAAAATATTATATCTAACTTTTTTTACTACAGTGAAAATTTTTTTAAAAATATTACATCTCAGCTTAAATTAAAAACTCAAATTTACAAAATAAACGAGGCATTTAACTCCATCTATTTGCTGACACTTTTCTGTACTTTTTGCAATCTGCACACACGCTTTTCTTTTTCTCCCCCTAACACACACGCACTAATTTTGGCAGAGGCTCAAAAGTCCATTTTCTTTTACTATTTATAGATAAAATTAGTTTAATTTCTTAATTTTTAAGTTGAGATGTAATTTATTTAAAAATTTGTAATAAAAATTTAAATATAATTATTTTTAAAATTTTTTTACTGTAATAAAATTTAAAATTTAAATTTAAATTAATAAAATAAACGACTATTAATTTTTTTTGTCTATCCAATCACCTTGAACATGATTGATTCTCTTTTCACTTTACTAACACGTGATTGGCTGTATTTTATTCTCAAGAATTATCTCCACATGTCTTGCATATGATTGGCTAATTCTTTCACACGCAGATTGTAAATAAAGAACTACTCCACAAGGCAGTTATTTACCTTTATCAACACATGTCGTAAATAATATTCACGTGCAAAGCATGATATTTATTTATTATTTTCTTTTCTTTTATTTATTTTAATTATTTTTTTGTGTTTACTCTCACACACTTTTTTTTTTTTTTTGGGGTTCAACACAAGTCTTATTAAAAGAAGCATTTTTTTTTTTAATTTGCTGAAATTAAAAGAGGAAATATTTGATTATATGCGCAGTGTTATAAATCGAGCAATGAATCCCCACTCATTGCATCTCCCTCTTCACATTTATTATCTCATCCCTTTAGGCCCGAATTTTACACTAAACTCTCAATTCAGAAGGCAAATTGTTATTCTCTTTCAAACTTAGTGAAAGATATGGCATAAACTCACGGAGCTTTAGTTGAAAACTTGAACAGCATAACATGATTGTAAGGCTTTCCGGGGCTAACAATAGTTGAGGGAAAATCGGGGTGATTCACGGCATCAGGGAATCCTTGAGTCTCCAAACACAGTCCCGCGTGAGCTTCATACACAGCTCCACCTTTTCCCTTGACATCCTTGAGAAAGTTACCGCTGTAAAACTGCACGCCAGGAGCGCTTGTTGACAGCGCAAGGGACCTTCCTGACTTGCTGTCGTACACCACGGCCACCCGCTTCAGCTTCTTGTCGGAGGCAGGGCCGTCGAGGACATAGTTAATGTCGTATCCTTTAGGGAGCTTCTTGATCCTGCTTCCGACGAGATGCGGTTTCAGGAAGTCGTATGGCGTCCCTTTTACAGGCGCAAATTTGCCGGTGGGAATGAGTTGGCTGTCGACAACGGTGATGTGGGAGGCGAAGATCTTGATTTTATTGGAGAGGATGTCGCCACTGTTGTGACCTCCGAGGTTCCAGTACGTGTGCTGAGCTAAATTCACTGGGGTGGGCTTGTTTAGAGCCTTTGCTTCCATTTTCACCTTCAATCGCTTGTCTCCAAAGAGAGTGTATTTGACACTGACCAGAAGATCACCGGGAAAGCCTGTAGAGCATTGCATGATAACAACTGAGTTTTACAGAAAATGCAGTTACAGACAAAGGTGGTTTGAATGAATTCAAGACAAGGTGTTTCCTTAAGCCTAGTTTTCCTTGTCATCATCACCGAAAATCCTCGATCGGTGAAAATTATTGCCAAATTTGTTAATTTAAGATACTTGTTCGCTATAGATCCGAGAAACCGAGTGAAAAGAGAGGCCTACCTTCTTCGCCATCAGAACTGTGATATGTAAACACAATGGAAGGAGCATCACCCTCATTGTCATACTTTTTCACTTTCCAAACAACGTCACTAAATCCTCTTTTGCCACCTGATACAGTTTCAATAAGTTAATAAAGCAAACAGTTACATTTTTCTAAACATTTACAAGAAATAATCTTAAGAGAAAGAAATCGAGTTTGAAAATAGGATAGTAATACCATGAAGCGTGTTTTTTCCTTCGTTAGCAACTACGCTATAATGTTTGCCTTCCAATGTGAACTGAGCACCTCCGATTCTATTTGCAAACCGTCCGACGACCGCACCGATGTATGATGAATCGTTCTGAAAACATTGGAAATTACAGGTCAAGAAAGTGAAGCAATTTTTTTAAGAGACACTGTTGAACAACATGCTCTCTTGTTTTCCCTTACATTCAAACACACACACACACACACAAATATAAGATGAGATCTGTACACAACTTCTTTTTCTTCTTTAAATCACACCAAAATAATATATATATATATATATATGAAAGTAGGCAATTTCTAATACTGACAGTTGAAAAATAGAACTTTAATGATAGCGCATTTTTCTAGATCTTACTGTAGAAATCTCTTTGTTTTAATCATATAAGTTCAGATGATAAGTTCGGAGATCAACCTTTGTTAGGTCCATATGCCACCAGTGGAATCAACTATTATTGTCAAAGATGCAGTTTTTAGTAACATGATTGACTGTTTAAGTCAATTGGGATTTTTTTTAACAGGGATCTGATAAAACAACTAGATTGTTACACCTTCAATGACATGATACTAAAATATAAAATGTACAGAAAAGGGTTGTTCGTTTGAAGTGTAATTTGAGTATAGTTTTTGAATTGAATTTGAGTTATAACTTGAATAAAGTTGAATAAAATTGAAACTTAAAAGAACGTGAACTTGAATAAAATTATAACTTGAGTTTAAACTTTTTCTGAATTTTGTTGCAAAAGAACAACTCTTATAAATAAGGTTTATTGTGAATCTAGGAATTCAAAGCTATTCCAGTTGGCATAAACATGTTATGTTGACTTGTCTGATACAATATTCAATCAATCCCAACTTGCCACGTTCCTAGGGGAAGAAAATTAACCCCCTTTCTTCCATAAATCCGTGTTCTCAATTTATTAACTTAGAACTCGTTTAATTGATTGATTTGAGTTTTTAATTTTAGTTGAGATGTGATTTTATATGAGAGTTTTTTATTATAATAAAAAAATTAGATGTGATTTTATGCGATAATTTTTTACTGTAATAAAAAAGTTAAATATAATTATTTTTAAGAATTTTTTATTATAATAAAATTTAAATTTATAAAATGAACGAGACTTTAATATATTTTATTGGCTCAGTCTTCAAAAATATTAAAGTCCAATAATTATTATAATGCAAAATTGAAAATTCAGAGAACTCTGGATGTATATAGATAGAACACAGTCATAAGTAGTCGAGTCAAAATTATTTTAAATTACAATAAAAATTATTATATAAAAAGACCATTTTAGTAAAAAGGTCTAAGCATCTCGAGAAAATTAAAACCGCCATTTTCGGAATTGGAACAAAAAGGGTTTTACAGATAGCTAATTTTTAATTTATTCCATTTTTTTTTCTATAACTATGATACTAATTACTATGAACAGTATGATATTATACCAAATCAAAATGTCCCTGTGGTGATAATTATACTTCCATAACAGAGCTAGAAAAGATACATGAACAGCAGATAAAAAGCTTATCAAATTATTTGCAAATAAAATGGATTCAAGCAATGATTTTAAGACAACGGATTCATTCCAAAAATTCAATTATAGAAGTCATGAAAGTCAGGAGATGCATAGCGGAATATGAATCTCCCTACCATGCAAAAATTCCACATAAGAAGAAATAAAACAGAGAGAGAGAGAGAGAGAGAGAGAGAGAGAGAGAGAGAGAGAGAGAGAGAGAGAGAGAGAGAGAGAGAGAGAGAGAGAGAGAGAGAGAGAGAGAGAGAGACTAACCATGTACTCCTTCAATGAATCATACCCAAGAACCACATCAGCAAGCTTTCCTGAAAAACCCACCACCCAAAAATAAATAAATTAATTAAATAGCATAAAAGAAGAAAAATAAAATCTTGATGAAGAACCAGACTTTTTCCATAATCCACAGAAAAGGAGAATTCAGAACAAACCGTATCTGTCAGGAAGAACGAGAGAGATAATGGAGGCACCCCAGTTGGTGAAATTAACAGAAAAATCACCCTTTTTCAACTCATAAGTGTGAACTTCTTGCTTTGCTGAAGAAACATTGGGCATCACCATAGAAGAACCAATGGCAAGAATTATGAAACAAAGCAGCACAGAGATATTGGTCATTTTTCTTTTCTTCTTTTTTTGAGAGAGGGAGATTAATATCAAAGATGTGACTCTGATTTCACAAAAATGGCTAAATATCAAAATGGGTTTGTGTGTGAATTAGGGTTGGACAGAGATGGAGAGATTTTTGAATGAGTGCACCGTAAGAAAAATGTGATGATGCTATCCAAAAAGATAGAGAGCTCGTTTCACCTTTTTGGTAATACTCTTGCCAATAGTAAAGGCTTTATAATGAGACGAGATTCTTGATCGTCCAGATTTTGGTCCCCCTAAAATTTATTATCCAGAATTAATACTATTTTTGGACCAAACTATGTTAATCTATCTATTGCATTAAAAAATTTTTTTTTTTTTTTTTTTCAAAACAATAAAAAAGATTTATATCCAATAATCTTATTATAAGCCAGTTCAGTCGGAATCTTTTGTCAGGTATTATCGGAAGTGACAGATAAGACCACGAAAAGTCATACGTCTAATTGCTAAAAATTAAAATCAGTCGTTTTTTTTGAGTAGCCGAGTTTGTCAAACTCGGACGTCACACGTCAAATAATGTTTCAACGGAAAGAAAGGAAAAAAAATCGCATGTTAATATTGAAATATATGCCTTAGCCGCCGTAACGACTTTGTGTTTTATTTTAAAACAGCGTTAGTGTAATAAAAATAAAAATAATTTTTTAATTTAGTGTAAAATTAGAGAGAAATAAGAGAGATAATGGAGGCACCCCAGTTGGTGAAATTAACAGAAAAATCACCCTTTTTCAACTCATAAGTGTGAACTTCTTGCTTTGCTGCAGAAACATTGGGCATCACCATAGAAGAACCAATGGCAAGAATTATGAAACAAAGCAGCACAGAGATATTGGTCATTTTTTCTTTTCTTCTTTTTTTGAGAGAGGGAGATTAATATCAAAGATGTGACTCTGATTTCACAAAAATGGTTAAATATCAAAATGGGTTTGTGTGTGAATTAGGGTTGGACAGAGATGGAGAGATTTTTGAATGAGTGCACCGTAAGAAAAATGTGATGATGCTATCCAAAAAGATAGAGAGCTCGTTTCACCTTTTTGGTAATACTCTTGCCAATAGTAAAGGCTTTATAATGAGACGAGATTCTTGATCGTCCAGATTTTGGTCCCCCTAAAATTTATTATCCAGAATTAATACTATTTTTGGACCAAACTATGTTAATCTATCTATTGCATTAAAAAATGTTTTTTTTTTTTTTTTCAAAACAATAAAAAAGATTTATATCCAATAATCTTATTATAAGCCAGTTCAGTCGGAATCTTTTGTCAGGTATTATCGGAAGTGACAGATAAGACCACGAAAAGTCATACGTCTAATTGCTAAAAATTAAAATCAGTCGTTTTTTTTGAGTAGCCGAGTTTGTCAAACTCGGACGTCACACGTCAAATAATGTTTCAACGGAAAGAAAGGAAAAAAAATCGCATGTTAATATTGAAATATATGCCTTAGCCGCCGTAACGACTTTGTGTTTTATTTTAAAACAGCGTTAGTGTAATAAAAATAAAAAATAAAAATAAAAATAATTTTTTAATTTAGTGTAAAATTAAAGAGAAATAAAAAATAATTTTTTATTATTTTTTATTTTTTATTTTTATTTTCTTCTCTTTCGAGTAGAGAGAGAGAAAGAGAGACATTAATGTGTTTTTTTATATTGAAAATAATTTCTTAATAAAACTACTAAACGCATTTTCAAAAATAATTTCTGTCTGAGACGTTTTCATCTTTATTTTTATACAAAAAATAAAATTATTTTGAAACGAGTTTCAAACGCGCCTTATAGATTTATCATTTTGAATTTTATTTATTCGAAATAGTCAAATACTCAATAGTTAGTTGTAAGATCCCTTAAAAAAAAAAAACAAAAAAAAAAAATCATTTGCTGCTGGAGTTACGCGATTTATCCCATATTTTTAGGCCATATTTATATGTTGTTAGCGGCTAACTAATATTCCCTTGTATTTTTAGGTAGTAATCTGTGGATTTAAGTCATTGAATGAAATCTAAAATGGCAGTCGATAAATCATTATCTTGTTTGTACTATTGAATTGAAAGGTTGTGAGTTCGTCCAATGAACCTATTAATAAAGGTCAAAGCTCTCTCAATTGAGTCCATATATAGATATTTATTAGTTACGAGTTTGTAACAGGCGCCTAATTAACGTAAGGCTCTAATATTGCACCGCTGATTGTTTGGTGGGACCATTAATCTACTTGATTTTTTCGGATAAGATTTTGAATTCATATTTACAATTTATTGACAATTCATTTCAGTAATACCTTATGAGTTTGTTCGCAGTCGGTTTAGGCATTTTTTTAGAAAACTACCGATCAAGCTATTTTTCCTTTTTGACGGGTTGTTATTTTTAACAAAAACCAAATTAAATTGAAAGCGGTTTGGACAATTTAAACGTAAAACTAAAAAGTTTTCAACACAAATGTTATAAAATTGTCCATCCAAAAAAATAAATATAACATTCAAAATTTACAATCTAATTCCAAAATAACAAATGTCTAGAATTCACCCTCCAAAGTTTTGATACAAACTTACAACCAAATTAAAAAGTCACAAGTGCACAAACCAAAATTCACTTGTAATCAACTTTTTTTTTTTTCATGTCTAAACTTTAGCAACCATGAAGTCATGAACCAACAAACTTTTAATACAAACCAACAAAAAAAGTCTTTATCGGAAAAAGTATAAGTTTAGCTATTCAATGTGGTAAGGTATATTTTATTTAGTGTGGAACATATTTATGGCAAAAAAGATAAAAAGATATTTTAATTAAAACTATATAAACATTATGGGCTTGTTCTTTGAGCGAAAAATTCAAAAAAAAGGCAACTCGAGTTACAACTTTATTTGAGTTCATGTTCTTTTAAGTTTAAACTCGAGTTCAAACTTGAGTTTAGGACTAAAACTCGAGTTCAAGTTTTCCTTTCAACTCGAGTTCAGAAACTCGAACTCAAATTAATGAACATTATTTTTTCTATTCTTAAAAATGCTATAACTTTTTCGTTTTAATTCTAATTGAGATGATTTTTTTTCTATGCGTTGACAACGAAAAGACGAATAAAACTCGACCCATATACCCTATTAAAATTTTTCATCAGCATTGAGTTTTTATTAAAATACTATTTAAATACAAATTTAAGTTTTGACTCACTCAAACACAAACTCAAAAATTTTTTTATCTCAAACCATAACTCAAATGTACACAACCAAACACAAACTCAAGTTACAAGTTCAACTCAAGTTATAACTCAAATTCAACTCAAAAATTATAAACTCCAAAAGAACAAGCTATAATTATATTTAATTTTGAGTGGTTTGGGTGACTTTAAACAAAAAATTACTAACCAAAGCACACACCAAAAATGATTATAAAAAACTACTCATTAAGCCGAAATTAACAAATAATTTTTAGTTAAATTTGATTTGGATCGATAGTTTTTCTCAACACCCCTAATGCCTTTGCCTTGCCTTTGCCTTGCCTCTCCGAATAATATGGATACACCATCTTCTATCTATAATCTAGACAACCGTTTCTTCTAAAGAAGGCCAGGTGTAGTATTATTGATTCTCTTTTGAGATATTTACATTTTTATACCTTATATTTTGGGTTTATCCAAAAATTATATATTCCATTTTTAATCTCATCAAATGTATATTTTTAAATTAGATCTAATACTCAAATTTATACATTTGCACAGTCAACTCTCCATTTTAAGCATAAAATACCTAAAGTAGCCTTAAATGAAAATGGAAAAAGAAAAAAATGAAAAAAAACTTTAAATTTACAGTTTTAAGCTTAAAAAATCCAAAATATCATTGAAATAGGTTTTTTTTGTGTTTTTAATTTTTAATTTTTGTAGTGTTGGAAAGTTTTAGTTTTATTTTCTCTCTTTTTCTTAAGGATAGTTTAATTAGTTTAAATATCAAAATTAATTATTGACTGAGATAAGAGATAGATTTATATATTAAATCAAATTTAAAGGTATACATTTGATGAGATAAAAATCCAAATGTATAGATTTTGAATCAACTTAAGACATAGGGTATAAAAATGTCAATATCGCTTCTTTTTTTTCCCTTTTATAAACTTTTTTTATTATAATTTAAAGATACTTCTGCTTAGGGCTGGCAATCTGGGTAGCGACACAACGACATGACTTGAAACTCACGCAAAATTAGCGGGTTTAGATTTATCATAAATAGGTTCAGGTCAAAATCAGGTCGAACCCGTGAAACACGATTACGTGTCATTTTCAGGTTGACCCGTTCACCCGTAATTAACCCTCCATAACCCGTTTATTAAACGTGTCATATTTAGGTAACACGAATACACAATCCATTTTTTGCCCGTTTGTTACCTAGGTTTAAAAATATTTCAACATTTCTACCTCTGCTTGCTAGGTTTTCTTACTTTTCTTCATTTTTTCGATCCAGAGTCCAGACTCAAATAATAAACAGGTCGTGTTCATATCAAGCCTAATCGTGTCAACTGAAGGGGTCAATACGATACGAATATGATCCGTCAACACAAATTGCCATTCCTACTTCTGTTAGGTAAAAAGAGAAGATACGACTGCACAGGACTGGTGGCTCCGGCGACTATACAAACCACCAACATAAAATACAACAAAAGAATCTCACCACCTTAAAATTGGGCACAATTGGCTAATGACGCTTTATAATTCAGATTGATCCACTATTGAACCGCACTTGAACTTGGGTCTTCAAGAACAAACTACGAGCGGGTTGGAATCTGCCGTTTAATATTTATTTTTTTTTTTGTTTTTTTTTTTTTTTTTTTTTTTATCTTTTCAATTATTGCTTACAAACTAATGTAATAACTTGAAAGTCTCATCAATTGGAAAGACTAGTTAAAATATAAATTATGTCAATTTACCTAAATATTCTCCTATATTGGAGCACAAACCTTGCATGTGAAATATTAAAAACTTAACGGGAATAGATTGAAAGTGTTTAATTGTCAATGTATTAATAGCTTAAGGTTAGTTATGTCAAAATAAAAGGAAAAAGGATCAAAGTGTCACCCAACGGTATCAATTACTTTTTAATTAATTCGTATTTTTTTTTATTGTTGTTGATTGTTGATTTGTCAGATTTGCATCTTTCTTAGGTCTCATTCATTTCACAAATTCGAGTTTTTAATTTTAGGTTTCTATAATTAAAAGCTCTTAAAAAATGTCACATCTAACTTTTTCTGTTACAGTAAAAAGCTCTCAGAAAATATCACATTTCAGCTCGAATCAAAAACTCGAATCTGCGAAGTGAATGAGGCCTTACTTAATTGCCGGTAACAGAATTGTCGTTTCTAGTGCTGTCATTTTCTTTGGTTAGTATCGTTTCTTTAATGTTGCTTACACCTTCTTTGTTTTCCGCACTCCGGTTTTACAAATTATGTTTTTATCGCGGTGGCTGTCGTTTTCTCTTGCTAATGTTTTTTTTTTTTTTTTTTTTTTCCTTTAGTTTCGTTTCTATGTTGTTTTTCCTATTTATTTGTTCTTTTTGTTTTTATTGTCGTTTGTTTATGTTGCTTTCTTTTTATTAATATTTTGTTATTTTATTATGTTGTCTTTCATTATGTCATTTTATGATTATTGTCGTTTCCAAATTTGATGTCGTTTTCTAACCAATTAACGTTATTGCGGTTCTCATCTCTTATTGATGTCGTATGCAGTTTTTTTGCGTCGTTTTCTAATTATTATTTTGTTTCAATGCTTCTCCGCCAAGCCTTCTGGCTTCCACTTTCAAGTTTGCCAACCGCACTTGCTCTCCGTCACCTTTCCTTCAACGCCGGCCTTCTCCGTCCCCCCAGATTGATCTTACTTCTTAGTCCTCTCTCTCCTTCCCCTATTTTCAAACTTTTTTTTTAATGGGGAACTCCTTTTTTTTTCTTCTCTATTTTTTTTTTTTGGTTTTAAATTTTTCATTCACACTACAGAAATACTCTTAAATCACAAGTCAAACTCGTAATTAGCTCCTCTAGTTTTTTTTTTTTTAATAAAAAAATTGGGTAGTATAGTTACATGAGTTGCATTGAACTCTTTATTTTATATATATATATATATATATATATATATATATACTCTAACATGAGCAATAAAATAAAGGCAATCAAGTTCGTATATACGTAAGATTTAGGCTTCGTTTATTTCACCAATTTGAGTTTTTAGTTTTAGGTTTTTACAGTAAAAAGCTCTCAGAAAATGTCACGTCTAACTTTTTCTACTATAGTAAAAAGTTCTCAGAAAATATCACATTTCAGCTCGAATTGAAAACTCGAATCCACAAAGTGAACGAGACCTTAATGGCTCAGCTTCAATGTGATTGCGTGTTAACTTTCCGTCAGGGTAATTCATAAAGAGTCCATGCATTTATATTAGTTTCCTTTCTACAACTTGGATATCAAATTAAAGCAGTCCGGTTAAGAAAGATTGTCCTGTTCTATGCTGAGAAAACTAACGTTGCTTTCATTTTCAGGACACCTTTGCGATGACCACTAATTCAGTTCTTAATTCGACCTGCCATTTTGCATATAACTGTGACGAGCTAAATAATCTACTCTAAAAGAGATATATAACTAGTTACAAAGAGAAACTAATCAAATAAGCATCAATTAATCTAATTAGAAAATGTAAAGAATTAAATTAAGCACAACAATCAAGGGTATAGAAAACTGAAAACGTGTTCCGAAACATGAAGAATATACATCATACATGATAAATTCACTCAAGACAACCAATAAAGCACAAAGGAATACAATGCAAGTCCATTACACTAGTGGTATGTTTACTTATACGTAATTGGAGTCAACATGAATCGGAGTGGACATGATTCGGAGTGAATAGAAATCGGATTCAGGAATCGGAGTCAGAATAAGCTTACTTAGGAGACGTTTGATTCATGAATTAGAATAATTTTCGATTTACGTGTATTTTTTTGTGAAAGAAAACACTGTAGCGAACAATGAACCATGATTCGAATCAGGGTACAAATCCCCTTACCAAACGTCCCCTATAGGTTTCAAGAATTGGAGTCAGAATCAGTCCCAATCTCATTCATGTGTTTACTAACGCCTAGAATCGGAATAAACATGTCATAGTATTTTTCCATTCCTTTTTAGTATCTTATATAGAAGATTGCATCAAACTCACCTCCTCCACCCAGGCCGTGCTCCTTTACCTGAAATTGGAAGAAAAATATCCACATGCAAACTTCTTAAGAAGCAGAAAAACAGGAAAATTATAATAGTACTGCAGATGTGTTGAAGTGTATTACCATAGCCATTTGAAGAAGACAACGGAGATGATTTGCTCTCTCCTCTGGCGCTTGCTTGAACTAGTCTCTCATTAAATTCACGGTCGGTAGATGAAGGCAAAGAATGCCGCCACGTGAAACTTCCATTTTCAATCTCATCTTGATCATATCTAGGAGAAGAAAATCCTCCAAGTTTTTGCTTTTGCTGATTCAGTTGCCGCCATGTAGTTGGGCAAACTTGGACTTTCAAATGACCAACTGTAAATCAAATGAAACTTTGGTCAGTGTGGAACTTTAGAATCCCAATTGGGGTTATGTAAAATCCTATGGCATCGGGATTGAGGAATTGGAGTGAAAAATGAGAATCAATCACATATTTATCTTTTACTTCACTAATTCGAGTTGAGATGTGATTTTATGTGAGAGCTTTTTACTGTAGCAAAAAAGTTAAACGTGACTGTTTCTGAAAAATTTTTACTGTAGCAAAACTCAAATTCTAAACTCGAATTGGTGAAGTGAACGGGGTAGTTGCTCTTTTTTATTCTGAAATGATAGTGAGATTAGTGGGTCCCATTTAAATTCCTCTTTGAGATTGGGACTCACATTTCTAAAATTAAAATTAAATTACTATCATACACATATTTTACTTATAAATATAAAATCAAAGATAAAATACAAAAAATAATAATTACAACATTTGTTTATTATTTCATTTACCTAATATTATAATATTAGCTTAATTATTGTTAACTCTAATATAATAAATATGTACTTTATTTGTTTAATAAATTAATAATATATTTAAATTTTTAACACGATTTTTTATTTTTGTTTATTTTATTTAAATTTTTTAACAACTTATTTTTATTTTTTAAATAATCGTACAATCTTTATTTATTATTTTAATACTCTATTATTACACTAAATATTTTAATTATGATTAATTTTAATATAATAAGTAAATAATTTATTCTAATTTTGAATCTTACCCACTCTAAATCATGTCCATTACGATTTATGTCAATTCTAATTACGCGTAGATAAACATGTCACTAATATTACGGTTGTACTGTGGTCTTAGATATATGTAATGACTGAGAAAATTCCAGACTTTAAATAATACAATTTATTTATTTAAGCCAAGGATTTTCCTAGAAAATATAATGTGACTGAAGGATTTATGGAATCAATATATGTATTCCTAAATTCTGTAGCAGATTTCATGTTAAGTTCATGTTTTCGATCAAGTAAATTCGATCGATAAATTCTTGCCGTACTTTAAGGCGGAATAATTTTCAGTACAAGTATAGTTTGAGAATCTTAATTTCAAGAATCTCCAAACACAGCATGATGTTAGCAGCGTAAAAAAAAAACGCACTGACATTTTTAAAAAAGAGAAAATCCTTAATTGCCAGACAGCT
>NW_010363547.1:8849-19360 GCF_000414095.1 Morus notabilis | reverse complement strand
AGCTCCACAAGGGAGAAAAAGAAAATAACAATAATGTCCTCCGACTCAAGGGAGGCATTCAAGTTATAATCACGGTGTCGTGGGGGACCTTGCAAACCCTCACGTTCCGATGATTGCGCGCAAGTGGTACGCGAGCACTCGGGCCCATCAGTAAGGAAGATAAGATAAGATAAGATAATAAAATTATGATAAGACATCATAATTAAGCATAATCAGCTCATGCATATTTATTCATGTGTACTTACAGTTATTTTGTGAGATATAGTTCCTACTTGCTGAGCGAAAGCTCAATCAGATATGTTCATGTTGTAGGTAAGAAACCTATCAGCAATTCTTGAAGGGCAATGGCGAGCGGTGGACGAATGGTGGAGATGGGAATGGATACCGCTCACGCAGTTATTTTCCGCAGTAAGTTTAAGAAAAATCATGTATATGTCTATATGATTCAAAAGTTTCAAGTATGTATGTTTAAAAAGTATACGTACATATGTATGTTAAGAAAACCAAGGTTGTAACTAACAACCCTAGTTTTGAGTATTTAAGTTTTAGAATGTTACAGTGCATGCAACAAATAAATGAATTTTAAACATGACGATTTAAATGAGTAATTTTAGAAGGACTTTAAGATGTACTTGAATTTAAGATTTCTCACGAAATCCGTTTTAAAGTCAAATGAGATGGCCGATTGAAATGACTAGTTTTAGAAAAGCTTTTAATGAGTATTTAAAACAAGAGTTCAAATGCTATTCCATTTGAAGGATATTCCTAAAAGGTTTTATCTTAACTAAAATTAAGAAAAGCTTTAAGAAATTTAGTGATTCACTTATTTGAAATTATTGTTACAAATTATGAAAGTATTCCTTCTTAAATAAAAAAAAAAAAAAATGTTCCGCATATTTTAAGAAACCCCAGTAAGTACAAGTTAAAAAGTTAGTAACAGTGGCGGCCTCAAAGGAGGGTCGTCACAATATTTATGTGACATCCACAGGAATGTGGACACATGTACAACCCGCATTTGATCCTATCGATACCCACATCATACCAACTCATATCACAGCTACAACTATACCAAAACAGAAAATTACATGGTAGATTGATATAGAATCAATCACTTACCATGACAGTCAAGCCATTATTATGTTGTTTTTCGTTTTGTTGTCGTTTCTATGTTGTTTTTCCTGTTTATCTTGTTCTTGTTCTTTTTATTCTCGTTTGTTTATTTTTTTTTAATAATTTTTTTCTTATTTTATTGCGTTGCCTTTCATGACGTCATCTTATGATTATTGTCGTTTCCAAATTTGATGTCATTTTTCTAACCAATTGTCGTTGTTGCGGTTCTCATTTTTTAGAGTGCGTTTGGTTGGTGGATTCGTGCTATGATTCGTGATTCGCTACAGTATTTTCTCTCACAAAAAACACACATAAACCGAAAATAGTTCTGAATTTATGAACCAAACATCTACTTATTGATGTCGTATACAATATTTTTGTGTCGTTTTCTAATTATTATTTTGTTTCAATGCTTCTCCCCAAGCCTTCTAGATCTTCATAATCCTAAACAACACTTCTATCCGCATTCTATGGCATTGTTTTGCTTTTATAAGGATTCATTTATTTTATCGATTTAAATTTTAAATTTTAATTTTATTATAGTTAAAAATTCTTACAAAATGTCACATCTAATTTTGTTATTACAATAAAAAATTCTCATATAAAATTACATTTTAATTTAAAATAAAAATTTAAATCAAAAAACTGAACTAGCTCTTCCTGCTCACTCTGTGAATATCCGTTTCTCTTCCCTCCCTAAACTTACAGCGAATGCAGGTCCCAATATCGACATATTCGGCAAATTTTTTGACATATTCTTCAGATATTATATTTTTTTGACATATTCAGATATTAATAATAGTAATAAATAATATAATAATAATATTTCTTTGACATATATATATATTCAGGTACTCTCTTTCATTCTTCACCCCACCTACCCGACCCGACCCATTACCCCCACCCCAATCTCAATTTCCCTTTCCTTTCCCCAAGCCGTAAAACTGAAAACTCCGGCCGAAACCAAAATCAAATGGGGCCTTAATCCCACCGATCGACCCACTGCTGGACGAAATCTCATATCCGAACGATGGAATCCAGCATCCTGGCGTCGATCGGGTGCGAGATCGTGGGCGTCATGTCCCCAGTTTCCATATGCATGCTCCTCGTCGTCCTCCTCGTCTACTCCCTCTCCTCCTCCTCCTCTTCCTCCGCCGCCACCCAAATCCGTACAGCCGCCAACCTCGTATACCTCGAAGACGCCTCCGACTCGGTCTCCCAAAAGCTCGAAGGCGCCCTCCTCAACGCCCTCGTCTTCGTCCTCCTCATCACCCTCCTCACCTTCCTCCTCGTCCTCCTCTACTACTTCCGCTTCACCTCCTTTCTCAAGAACTACATGCGCTTCTCCGCCTTCTTTGTCTTCGCCTCCATGGGCGGCTCCATTTTTCTCTCCCTAATTCTCCACTTCTCCATTCCCATTGACTCCCTCACCTCCTTCCTCCTCCTCTTCAATTTCTCCGTCGTCGGCGTCCTCTCGCTCTTCTCCGCCGGATTCCCAATCATTTGGCGCCAATCGTACATGGTTTCTTTGGGGATTTTTGTTGCCACTTGGTTCACCAGATTGCCCGAGTGGACCACTTGGAGCTTGCTTGTGGCATTGGCATTGTATGATCTCGTCGCCGTTTTGGCCCCAGGCGGGCCGCTTAAGCTGCTGGTCGAGTTGGCGTCGAGCCGGGACGAGGAGCTCCCCGCGTTGGTTTATGAGGCTCGCCCCACGGTGCCGAGAGAAGCGGAGATTCGCGGGCCACCGTTGGGGCTGTTGGTCTCGGATTCGGGCAACGTCGAGCTCCAGGCGATGCCGCGAGACAGTGCCAGTCGCGAAAATCTTGCCGCGGTTGATGAAGAAGATGACGAGGGGTCGCCGTTGGTGGGAAATGGCGGCGATCCTTCTTCGGAGTATTCGACGGTGGTGGCACGGTCGTCGGATGAGAATGGAGAGAATGCAAGTGGTGGTGGTGGTGGTGTTGCTGTGGATGAGGAAATGTCTCCTCTTGTGGAAGTCATGGGAATGGGGAATGAGAGAGAGGCGACGAGTAGTAGAGGGATAAAGCTTGGTTTAGGGGACTTCATTTTCTACAGTGTGCTTGTGGGCAGGGCCGCAATGTACGACCTCATGACGGTGTACGCGTGTTACCTCGCGATCATCTCAGGACTTGGCTGCACTCTCATTCTGTTGTCCGTGTACCGGAGAGCTCTGCCTGCGCTCCCGATTTCGATCGCACTGGGCGTGGTGTTCTACTTCTTGACAAGGTTGTTGATGGAACCTTTTGTTGTTGGGACGGCCACAAACCTCTTGATGTTTTGATCCTAACATTTTTCATACGAGGTACATTGATTGTTTTTTTAGTGAAGGAAGTCTTATTGTTTTTGACATATTCAGCACTTTTCTCAATTACATATATATATTTTTAGGAATTTTTAGGAATGCTAGGGGTTTTGTTTGTGGTTGTTTTAGGAATGAGTTTCGCATTATCTCTTCGAAGCTTGGTTCTTTTAATGTTTAGTTGTTATGGAAACTCTCTAAGCCTTTTACTAACGAGTAAAATAATTTAAAGAAACGCAATCAATCACATATGCAAGATTTATAACGGTTCACCTTCAGTGTGATCGCGTGCTAACTCTCCGTCGGGGCGATACTTAGAGTCCACGCGTTTACATTAGTTTCCTTACTACAACTTGGATATCAAATTAAAGTACTCTAGTTGAGAAAGGTTCTCCTCTTCCATGCTCAGAAAAGTAATGTTGCTATGATTTTCAGAACACTTTTGCAATTACCAGGTCACTTCTTAATTGGATCTCTCACACAAGTTTAGTGCCATTTTTCATATGAATATGACAAGCTAAATGATGTACTTTAAAAGTGATGTACAACTAATTACAAAGAGAAACTAATCAAATAAGCATCAATTAGTCTAATTAGATACGTAAAGAATTAAATTAAGCACAACAATCAAGGGAATAAAAAACTGAAAACATGTTCCAAAACAGGAAGAATATACACCATACATGATAAATTCACACAAAACAACCAATAAAGCACAAAGGAATACAATGAGAGTCTCCAAGTCCATCACACTAGTATTTTTCCACATTCCGTTTTGGTATCTCATACAGAAGATTGCATCTAACTCACTTCCTCCACCCAGGCCGTCCTCCCTTACCTGAAATTTGAAAATCATCCAAATGCAAACTGCTTAAGAAGCAGAAAAACAATTATGGTACAGGAAATTTATTCTTTTTTCTTGGAAAATAATATAGCAAGGGGCATGAAAATGTTACTGCAGAATGCGGATCTGTTCAAGTGTGTTACCATGGCCATTTGAAGAGGACAATGGAGATGATTTGCTCTCTCCTCGGGAGCTTGCTTGAATTAGTCTCTCATTCTGCTGGGATATTAAGCTAAATTTACAGTCCGTAGATAAAGGCAAAGAATGCCGCCGCGTGAAACCACCAGTTTCAACCTCATCTTGATCATGTCTAGGAGAAGAAAATCCTCTAAGTTTTGCCTTTGCTGATTCGGTTGCCACCATATAGTTGGGCAAACTTGGACTTCTCTGCGGAACAAACTCCGGGTATTCCAGCTTTCTTGGAAGATTTCTCTTGTTGCTTCTGGCCTGGAAGTCCATGATGCTAGTCTTGTCTTCCTTATAAATTCTCTCTGTATCCTTTTGTGCTACGTCTTCAACTTTTTCAACATAATCTAAAGGATGTTTCTCAACACTGACATGATCATCGCACAGCTTATCAAATTTCGCCTCCGTTGTGACTGTTTTCGGTGCCACTTCCACTTGATTCTGTTCCAAGCTTTTGGACACTGCCACTGAGGGATCAGATGTTTTCTCAAAGGACTTGGCAACACTGTTCTCAGGAACCTCAAAAGTTGGAGAGCTTGAAATCATTTTGGGAGTTAACTTTGTTTTCTCAACCACGGATTCCGAACAAGCAAGAACAACTTTGCTTGAAGCAGAAATTCTTCTCAGATTTTGCTTTACCCTCTCCAGTTCATTTTTAGGGTGTTCCTGCCCTGGTGATTCTTCTCGAGTTTCAAACTTCCTTGTATTGTTTATTTGGTTTTCATATGCCGGGCTCTGATTCGAAAAATGTTTTCTGTTGTTTAGAGTGGAGACCCACCCCTCAACCCTTTTTTGCCTGCCCAGTTCAGCTTTCTTGGTTTGATTGTTGCCCTTTTTATTATGAGAATTTTTGTCGATAGTATTCTTATGTTTTGGAAGTGGTTCCCAAAATTTTGATGATGACCATCTCTCTAGCCATTGCCAAGTACAATTTGGTTCTATTATTGTGTCATGGTGAAGGTGCAAAGGCATGGCAGTACCATGTGATGAAGCAATAAGCTGAAAAGAAGAAGAATTCGTTTGTATCTCCCAAAAGCACGAGGTATTATAATACAAACAAAATCATAAGAATTGAACTAAAATTAAGCCAAAAAAAAAAAAAGGTCAATTGATATAAGAAATTTGATGATTTTAAAAGATGCACTAATGGCATGACACGAGATGTTGATATTTTACCTCACAGATGAAGGCATTTGAGGATAGCTTGTCTGGCCTAGGAATAGCACGTGATCCAGATAATTCTGCCCGAATTTGACCCTGACAGACGGAAACATTAAACAAATAACAAAAAGCAATATGCAAAAATGGTTGCAGTGTTAGCCCAGCGGTAAATCCATAATTTAAATATTGCACCCCGGTTTCAAAAGAAAAAAAAATGCAAAAGATAATAGCCTAACATGAAAAGGTTAATGAGATACAAAACAAAGAATGGAAAGAGCAAATGAAAAGGATTAATGTGGTGGATTAGTGAAGGCAATACCAAGGAAGAGCATTTCTTCCTTACTTCACTGCCAACATCCGAGACTCTGACCCTTCTCCCGCGAAACAGTGCCTGCAATCTAACAATCCCCTGCACACAGCGCAATGTAGCAATTGCCTGTCTCCTGACCAAGTGCCCGCGAATAAGCGCTTGCAGCCTTACCATGCCCTTGATGGCACGAACCGAACGCCGGGCCTAGGGAGGTATATTTTTCATACATTAGTATTAGTATCACAAAAAAAAATCACCAACTGTAAATCAAATGAAACTTTGGTCAGTTTGGAACTTTAGAATCCCAATTGGGGTTATGTAAAATCCTAAATATTTGACAAGACAGTTCTGTTACTGTACTGTGGTCCTAGATATATGTATAAGTGACATCCACAAGAATGTGGACACAAGTATAACCCGCATTTAATTCCTACCGACACCCACATCATACCAACTCATAAGACAGCTACAACTGTACCAAAACAGAAAATCAAATCAATCACTTACCAAGTAACCTCTGAAAATTGCCTGTGCAGTTATAACAGCTTGCTCTTGCTGTTCTGTAATTGCAGTACTGATGTCGTTTGGTGAATCTAAGAAGACGGATTTTCCCAAATCTGCATTTTGTTTCTCGTTTGCTAGGTTGACAGTCAAGCCATTGTCTGAGTTCTCTCCACTTGGCGTCTTGGATGCGGCGGCTGCGGCTGTGGCGGCTTCCTTTTTCTCAATTAGTGCAGTTTTCTTAACATGGAAATTATGGTACAAAAATCATAACAATGTCAACATTATTGAAATGGCCTGTGCCGATATAGATTTGTCGATTACTGAGTACCTTTTGGGAACTTGGTTTTGATGATTTCTTCCCGAAAATGACAGTTTTGATCCACTTTCCTGGAGATTTTCCCATTGACAGAAGCCTGACCTGAAACTATTGTTGATGCTTTTGTCAGACCTGCATATACGACTTTGTGAAATGAATTATCTCAAGTAATTATACATGCTTATGAACTTGGGATTTCTAAACAACAATAGTGGTGAAAATGGTATAATGCAAAAGAAAAAGATACAAAGGACATTTAAACAGAAAAGAACCATGTATCATATCTTGCTCAATGACAAAGAAAAATCAGAAAAAAGAAAAGGTTCTGCAACATGAAAACCTTTTTTTCACTAGGTAGCTAATCATCCACACACACTTCAAGTACTATCAATGAAATATATACATATATATATATTATATCCAAGTACTATAAATGACAAAAATTCAAAGAGTCAGAATTTGGAATCAACAGATTATGAACTTGCGACAAAAACAAGGGGGGGAAAAGGCACAATGACAAAAAAAAAAAAAAAAATAGTTCAGAGAATAGATAGAAAATTAAGGACCACTCAAAAAAAAAAAGAGAGAGAAAATTAAGGACTAAGAACATAGAGATTGCAATAAGGAAAAAAACACAAGGCAATAATACACATTCACAGGTGTTTTTCTGGATCCGAGACTACCTTAGCTAAAAGAGAAGAGGATTCTTCAGCCGGGGAAGCAGACTTAGTAGGATTACAAGAACATAAATTTTGTGGAGCAATGGGCCAAAGTTGTAATAAATTTATGTAAGGGACATGTGGCTTATACGAGCATGCACAACTAGACATGGGCCCCACATGAATTCTCTCCTGTTTAGTCTTCACTTACTCACCCACTTAAAACGTATTCGTTTCCACTGAAGTTTCATACAGAAATCTTTTAAAGGGAAGCGTTACTGGTCGACATCCACTGGACAAGTCTTTAAGTAAAAGAAAACAGAAGTTTGAACTACCACCATAGAAAAATTATACGTATCTGGGAAAATAGGAAGTTATAATTTTACCTTAAAACATAAAATAAAAGATTTGAAAGCAGAAAGCTTATATACACTACAATCCATTGATTATACATACACATGTCAAATATATCTTATGATACATACCTGCTAATACAACTCTTTTTGAGTGCCGTTTTTATAGCTGAGTGTGACTTGGGATCTAAAATGGGTAGGTTTTTGGGGCCTGAGAGACTTGAATGTTTTTGCTGTAAATAATTATCAATTCCAAACGTATAGTAATAACGATTCTGAAATTAAAGAGAGGAATGATAACGTGCAGCTTTTGCATTAAATGAGATGGATCCTGGCTAGGGTACTACTCTGTAGCTTTGTTTTAATTGCACCACATGAGTCTTTTATTTTTAACATAGAATTAGAAGACACTCGTTCCAACGGTTGGATTTCTTGCATTTGCTAGTCTATAAACGACATAAAACCAACAACTGTGTAAAAAAGAAACCTGGTAATTATGTGTCCCAATTCAAATGTTGGGTTTCTTCCAAAAAAAAAAAGAAAAACAAAAAGGAAACTTAGAATGAACGACAATATTTTGACTTTCGAGCTTCATTTGATGAGCCACCGACACCCTTTGGCGGCAGTACTCAGCACACATGCACAATATCTGTTCTGAGGTCAAGGTATTTTTTCTTTTTTTTAAGAAATATTTGCATCACTCTTTTTTACTATCTACATTCACAGCATGATATATTATTATTTAAACAGAAAATAAAATAACCAACGTGTCCATTAATGAATGTAGAGATTGATAAAATGAATAAAGGTAACATTTTTTTTTTCTTTTTGATAATTTTGATTGAAGAAAAGTTAAGACAAGATTCTGCATTGTACAGTACGTAAAATTGGACAATTTAGCGACCACCAAAACGGAAGTGGGACTCGCACGCGCTGAAGCATGAGTATGACCATTGGGTCCAGAAAAGCATGCGTTTCTTGTGGAAACGTAAATATGGAACAACCCCCCAGCCCCCACATTGTACGTTTTTCGTGAATTTGAAAACGACATGTCTTATTGTTTAGTTAAAAACGAAATGTCTTTTGCATGTCTTCCACCACCACCGTTGTTTTGCTGAAGATGAACGATCTGTCGCTTTTTTTTCCATGATTATTACAATTACTTTTATTTTAAATGGGGGAATCCAAACTCTTGACCTGAACTTGGAGACATTAGTATGAATTTACCTTAGATTATGCATACAACCACCCTTTTGTTCCAAGATTATACTTGCTACTGTCTTTTTTTCCCCCCCTTTAAAGTAGATTTTGCTAACCAGTAACTACGCATAATGAAAATACGTCTTTTTTTGTTCCAATTCTCTTAGAAACTACATGTAGTTTAACAAATTGAATGACATGCTTGCCGTGCCGTGTATTGATGTATTCTCTTTTACCGTGATGAACCACACGTAGTACGTTCTAGTTTTATGTTTGATGCCGTTTCTTACTCGATACACAAAAAGTAACGAATGACGTTTTCTCTGCATCCAAAAACGACATGTCGTTTTAACCAGAGGTGTCTCGTTTTTGGGCTCCATTAACAGGCTCCATATCTCCGGCCCATATTTTTTTTGGGCTTTGGAAGACTACAGATACTGGGCCTGTCCACATTCCAGAGGTCCACAAGCTCACTCCTCCGTGTCCGAAGCAAAACGACTTCTGAATTTCGCTTTCGCCGCAGGAGTCTCGTGTCTCCGTCAGTTCCGCAGAGTTCGGTTAAACCGGAAATGGGTTCTTTGAGCAGAGCTTCAAAGTCTCTGAAATCATCCAAGTACTTCTCTCTCTTCCATTATTCGTCCAAACTCGGTTCATTTGGAAGCAACCCATTTCTTGGTCGGTTCAATTCTCATCGTATTGGATTGAGCCAATCTTTCTGTTCTAATTCTCGCCAAAACAGCGTAGAAAATGGCATAGATTTGAGCCAGTACCCTCCCGAAAGGATTAGGAACTTCTCCATAATCGCCCACATCGATCATGGCAAGTCTACTCTCGCTGACAGGCTTTTGGAGCTCACTGGGACCATCAAAAGAGGCCGTGGTCAGCCTCAGTACCTCGACAAATTGCAGGTAAGTAAATTCTCTTTTTTCCCCTTATTTTTTCATATTTATGGAATCTGTTGATGGGGTTGTTTCAGATTTTAATGTTCATTTAGCACTTTTTCATTGGACTGAACAAAAAAAGTTGTGTTTTTTGCTTTATTGATTGCAATTTCTGTAACGTTTACTGGTTTTTTCTTTTTTTTAGGTAGAGAGAGAAAGAGGGATTACTGTAAAAGCCCAGACGGCAACCATGTTCCACAAGCACAATTTTCATGGTGTAGATAGAAGTAATGAGCAAGGAGAACCGAGTTTTTTACTTAATCTCATTGACACGCCTGGTCATGTGGATTTTAGCTATGAAGTTTCAAGATCACTAGCAGCTTGCCAAGGAGCCCTTTTGGTCGTAGATGCTGCTCAGGGTGTTCAAGCACAAACTGTGGCCAACTTTTATCTTGCCTTTGAGTCTAACTTGACAATAATTCCGGTCATAAACAAAATTGACCAGCCAACGGCTGACCCTGATCGTGTTAAGGCTCAAATAAAGTCCATGTTTGATCTTGACCCTGCGGATGCTCTTTTAACATCTGCAAAAACCGGGCAGGGTCTTGAGCAAGTCCTCCCTGCGGTAATAGAGCACATACCACCTCCTCCTGGGAAGAGCGGT
>NW_010363547.1:7275-8807 GCF_000414095.1 Morus notabilis | reverse complement strand
GCGGTTCGCCTTTGCGAATGCTTTTGTTGGATTCCTACTATGATGAATACAAAGGAGTGATATGCCATGTTGCGGTTGTTGACGGCGTGCTGCGTAAGGGGGACAAGATTTCATCTGCCGCTACCAACCAATCTTATGATGTTTTGGATGTTGGGATCATGCATCCGGAACTCACTCCTACAGGAGTCCTTCTAACAGGACAAGTGGGGTATGTTGTCAGTGGTATGCGTTCGACCAAAGAGGCGCGAGTTGGAGACACCCTTTTTCATACTCGTAGTGTCGTCGAGCGTCTTCCTGGTATATCTGTGATTTTTCCTTTCCTTTATGTGTTTTTTGATTGTGAATATGATATTAACACTGAAATGGTGGGTGTTCAAACTGTAGGATTCAAGCCTGTAAAACATATGGTGTTCTCTGGTCTTTACCCTGCTGATGGATCGGATTTTGAGGCACTTAACAGTGCAATAGAGAGACTGACATGTAACGATGCCAGTGTCTCCATTGCTAAAGAAAGTAGCACGGCACTAGGTCTGGGTTTCAGGTTTGATTCCAATTATCCTCTTCTCGGTTGTTCTTCTATTTAGGTAAAAGGCATTGACTTGAGCAGCATGGTCATTTCATTTGCTTAATATGGCATATCTATGTTATGTTTATTGTGTCTCTCTACAGGTGTGGTTTCTTAGGCTTGCTTCACATGGATGTTTTCCATCAGCGACTTGAACAGGTGCGCTAGAAGTATTTTTTGGGCATAAAAGAAAAATAATTGTTATCGGTGAAGGTGATCATGCATTCAGAACATAATATAAGAAAAGTGACATACTTTGCTAAGGACAAGAATATTAGAGTGGAAATATGTGAACAGTTCTCTTATGTTCTCTATAGAATTCCACGATCCATTTCCCTGAGACATTGGTGATAATGGTTGAATCTACGTCCTCTATTCATGCTTCATGCCTTTATGAAATATGGTCTTTTTGGTGATAGTTTCTCACACCGTTTGTTATTCAGTTTCACTTTCTGAATTTATATCTTCCATTTGAATGATAGGAATATGGAGCTCACATTATTTCTACTGTTCCAACCGTTCCTTACATTTTTGAGTATGCTGATGGGAGGTATATGTTTAATATTTTTTCTGGAAGGTTTGTCTTCCTCGCCATATGGCTTAGGTAACCAATTTTTTTTTTTTTAATTTAATTTTTGCTTGTTGCAGCAAAATGCAAGTTCAAAATCCAGCCGCGTTGCCCTCAAATCCTAAGCAACGAGTGGTAGCTTCTTGGGAACCTACAGTAATAGCTACAATCATTATTCCTAGTGAGTAAGCTCTCATACCCCCTTGCCATTAGTTTCTGTTCGCCATCTAAGGTATTTGCTTGCGCTGACTTCGTTGCGGTATGTCGTCAACTTGAAGGTATGTGGGGCCTATTATCACCCTCTGCTCTGAGCGGAGAGGCCAGCAGTTGGAATATACATTTATTGACAGGTAACTCCGTTTTTTCTTTGTTCTCTCTCTCTGTTATCTCTCTTTTTTG
>NW_010363547.1:0-7193 GCF_000414095.1 Morus notabilis | reverse complement strand
CTCTCTGTGTATATATATATATATATATATATATATATTTGATGCGCATTCAATTAAAGTTGATTTTTTTATTATTATTTTTACTTCTATATGTATTATGTTGTATTTGGTCATCCTTTTTTGAGGACTCGAAGTGTTAAGCCATTCAGTTTATAATACATGCAGCCAACGAGTTTTTATGAAATATCGCTTACCTTTGAGGGAAATCGTTGTCGACTTTTACAATGAATTGAAGAGTTTAACATCAGGCTATGCATCATTCGACTACGAGGACTCAGAGTAAGTAACAACTCTTTCTCTCTTGCTCATGCACATACACTCGGTGCTTCTATCATATATAGTGAAACCTTACTATTTCCTATGTCCAGAGATAATTACATAACCACCTCAGCCTCTTGTCCTTGTGGTAAATTGATTACAACAGATATCAACAGTCTGATTTGGTGAAACTTGATATCCTTTTGAATGGACACTCAGTTGATGCAATGGCATCCATTGTTCATAGTTTGAAGGCTCAACGTGTTGGTCGTGAACAGGTGGAGAAACTGAAGAAATTCATAGACAGGTACTTCGACCTACAATAAATCGTTGTATTCTACTTTTTGTCGCTCCTGTCATAGCCCAAGAATTTCTAATCTGACAGGCAAATGTTTGAGATAAACATACAAGCTTCCATAGGATCAAAGATTATTGCAAGGGAAACGTAAGTTTTTCCTTTAAGATTTTGATAAAGATTGTACACTGTTTTGGCTTTTCCACTCTAATCTTCACTGTTCATTTAAGTTTTTCTTTGCTGGTACTAGGATTTCTGCCTTGAGGAAAAATGTTCTTGCTAAGTGCTATGGTGGGGATGTTACTCGGAAGAAGAAGCTGTTGGAGAAGCAAAAGGAAGGAAAGAAGCGAATGAAGCGCATTGGGTCTGTCGATATACCCCAAGAAGCATTTCATGAATTGCTCAAGGTTTCATAGACAAGAATGACTGGAAAATCATACTTATATTCCCCTTATGCTCAGCATCCAAATGATATGCTTTTTTTGAGATTTTCGGAGAAAGTCTTTTGGCAAAGCTTTCGTCGTGGTGGGGATGTTACAATGGGATAGAAGCTATTGGAATAGCAGAGGCAGTGCACTTGCTCTTATGGGCTGTCCAAGATTTGTCTTAAGAGGGAAAAGAATGAAGACTTTACATGTTGTCATCGATGATTCTTTGGTTATATCGTCATGGATTTTTTTTTCTTTTTTTTTTTTTCATTACTAAATGAGAACCAACAGCGGTAGAGGATTTCTTAGCAAAAGAACAACGGAAGAGGATTCTGTATATAAAAGTGTAACCGAGTTTTGTTCACTGGAGAACAGAAGGGAACGTTTTCGTTGTGTACTTGACGGTATAAATTATTGTCAAGAAAATAAAACAAAATTCTTTTTATGATGGAATTCATAGTATTCAAGTTTTACAATGTTTGTGCTGACATCAACTTAGCATGTTTGTAATTACCAAAAATAGGAAAGAAGGCTACAAGGTTTAAGCCATGTTTGGTAATAGGGAAATAAAATAGGAACCAAAGTATATAACCCAGGTGAGGAAAATAAAAGAGGAAAGGCTCAAAATTGGTGTCCCCTGATATGTATTTTCTCCCCTAGTCTAACTTAGCGAACAACTTATAAGTATTAAAATTTACCAAACAAGTCTTAAGATGGTCTGTGAGCATCATTCCAGTAAGTAGCCAATCCTAAAGGGAGCTCCAAGCAAAAATAGTAATAATAATAATAAATTATAAAACTGAACATAATATATCAAAGGTAAAAGAAATGGAATGCCAAGAACTTAAATTCATAGTTTACTGTAACTAATGACAAAATGTGATAGCGTTTCAAGACTGTTGCTTAACAAACTGTGGTATCCATGTATGAAACAGTACTGGCACGCTATCACATGTGTATTTATCTAATATGGCAAACAATATTTTATATAATAATATCTGAACTCATAAAGAAATAGCCATGGAGAAGCATCAAGCTTTATGCTTAAAAGTTGGAAGATGACAGTCTGTTGAAGTAGCTTGATGCCAATCCTTTCTCATTCTGGTCACCCAAAGTCAAACCTTGACCTAATCTCTCCACTCCATCCTGCTTCCCATGAAGGGTTTCCCCGCCTCCAACCATGGACGAAATTGCAGCCGCAATCACGGACTTGAAAGCGCTGGGATCCGACGTGATCGCCTTGGTCAACGTCTCTGTCAAAGACTCATGAAGAGGATTAGCTTGTTTTCCAATGTTTAAGGAGGAGCCAATCTGCAGGGCATTTTCATAGGGCATTAACATTGCGTTGCCATAACCAAGGTTGGATCCATTGCCCCAAAGTGTTGGCAAAATGTTTGGTTCCGAGTAATTACCGAAACTTAGACCCGACAAAGGAATTCTAGCTAGGCTTGAAGGTAGTGATGATCTATTGAAAAGTGATGGTGATGATGATGATGATGATGAAATTGGAGAGGATGTGAGGTCTAGAGTGATTGTTGGGAGCAAAGGAGAGGATGAATTAGTACTATTAGGCAAGTAAAACTGCCCCGTTCTCATAGTGTCAAAGTGACCAAAATTTAGTCCATTTAGCATAGAAGGTGCACTTTTGGGACTGGCTGTATTTAGACCAACATTGGTCGGATGATCAGAAGATGTTGAAGAGCCAGATAATAACATGGAAGCTGCGGCCGAAGTGGTGGAAGCCATGAAGGTGGCGGTAACCGGAAGTGGGTGGTTGTGAGTTCCTTCATAGGTTGTGGTTAGGATGGACATGTCCTCGGCACATCTTTGCACCTGAAATCAGATAAAAATAAGGTACACATTGATTTTTAAAAAAAAAAAAATGTGTAAGCGAAGAAATAACAAAAAAGTGCTGTACGTGTTTGGTTTGGCCTAACTAATAAGAGTTCAAATGCTATATATATTTCCATATATATGTAATAAGGGAAACTTTATAAGCAATACCTGTTTTCTTACTGGGCAGGATGGTGCAACCGTGCAGCGATAATATGCTCGTGGACATGGATTTCCTTTTGCAATTTTCTGTCCATATTTCCTCCATTGACATCCATCATTCATCTGTAAATTAAAACATTATTAGAAAAAAGAAGAAGATGCATAAGAGGTGAAATGTTAATTAGAAAAACAATTAGCTTATTGAGACTAACTCAATTAGTGTTTACTAGGCGTGTGAGTTATTTTTAATATATTGAGTATTAGATTCACGTCCCCCCGGTAAAAATAAAAAAAAAAAAATAGAAAAAAAAAAAATAGTTATACGTATACACATATATCATCCGTTAATTAAAACATTAACCGATGATAAGAAAGGGAGTACTAGTATTAAACACACTATAGGTAAAATTCTGTTTTAAACTGTTAGACAAATCAAAAATCCTATCAACCATTTTTTTCCAAAAAAAAAAAAAAAAAAAGAGTACGATTGTTTATAAACAATTCAATGAAATTTTCATGGTTTAGAACTGTATCTATCGTTAAGAATTAATTCTCCTCAATTATAATATATGAAATGACAAAGATAAAGTAAAATGCACTAACCGTTGGAGTATCACATCTGGCTCTAACAGAAACTCGAGCTCTTTTAGCAGGAGGCTGCTCATGTGAAACTTCATGATCATCGCCATTTCTCGTCTTTTGACTTTTATCATGATCTCCATTACTTACATGCGGTTCTGCTAATTCCTTAGCCTCTTCTGAAATACTATTCTCTGGACTAGGAAAAGTCACAAGCTCAGTAGACAACTGCATTTCGGAGCCTAATCCAAGCGTAAGATTGGCCTTCAAGTCATCATGATGATCTTGATCATGATGTTCATCTCTTATATTTGATCCCCTGATCAAGTTTTTATAAGCGTGATCTTGAACAATATGAACATTTTTAGCCTCTGATCTTGGACTTCTTCCGAGGGAAAGCGACACGAGCTCGGCTTCTTCTTCTTCGGTTTGATCATGCTTAATTGTGGAGGATGAATTATCTGTGGTTAACAATTTCCTGGGGTCTTCTTGTTTGACGATGTCGAAGAAGCGCAACTGGAGAGACTGGTAATCCTTGTTAACGTGTTGTAACACCATTTTTAGCCTTTGGTTTTCTCGTCTTATCTCACCCATTTGGGCCTTGGCATTTTCAAGCTCACACCCCTAAATCAAATTGATTGAAATCATCTCAATATTGAGAACCGGATCTTATAATTAGTTATAGTCAATTTTCAACTATTATTGAAGATAATAATATTGCAAAATCAAGTGTCAGCCTTTCTATGATCTACATAAAAGTACACGAATTATATCTATATATATATATATATATATATATACGTGTGTGTGTATATACGTCATGGTTGAATTTTAAGAGAATAAGAACACCAAGAATAATCAAATATCAACTAATTTGCCACAAAAAAAAAAAAAAAAAAAAAACCATAAATCATGCACAACATGAAGGCAATATAGAATTTTAAGGGAATAAGAACACCAAGAATAATCAAATATCAACTAATTTGCAACAAAAAAAAAAACCATAAATCATGCACAACATGAAGGCAATATATCTATATATATATATATATATATATATATATACCTTTGTTGAAACTTGAGTACTTTGATTCTCTTGATGTGCAATATTTATGGATTCAACTTTCTTTTCTTCTACAAGATGATCTGCACTTCCAATATCAGAGTTTGGCATTTTTTCAACTCCTAGCTATTTTCTCCTATACAACTCTAGCTAGCAGATCCTATTATTACAAGTTTCCACTAATATTTATATTTCTCTTACCATTGCCACTTTCCCCAACTTATTTTTCTCCATATAAAAACAAACCACTACTTTCGGACTTTACTATAAACAAATAAGAATTCGATAATCATCTACTGCCCATTACGTAGGCAACCAAAAATGTCAACGCTCCAAGCCACAACTCTTGCCATTTTTGTTTTTTTCTTTTTTGTGACCATGTTTAAACAATTCAATGAAAAATTCAATTTCAACGTTTTCCCAACTAGAGCAACATGTTAGCTTACATTGGAGCTGTGTTTTCATGTGGGCCCTCTCAATATTGCATAATCTATATTTATAGTCTATATAGTATATATATATATATATATATAAGTACACAATATCTTTGAAGCTTCGTACAAAAGAAGACGTCACGTGGCCAAGAGGGTCAAATTGTATATGTAGTCATCGTTCATTTCACCGATTCGAGTTTAAAATTTGAGTTTTGTTACAGTAAAAAACTTTCAGAAATAATCACATCTAATTTTTTTATTACAATAAAAAGCTCTCACATAAAATCACATCTCAACTCGAATTAAAAACTCGAATCAGTAAACTAAACTGACCCATAATTGGTATTGTAGCCTAGTGGATCAGAATCAAACGGTGTTTAAACTTCTTGATTCATTGTCAGCAGTCAAAACGCTTGTCTTACACGCGGTGAGACAAAGCTTTCAATTCCATTGACTCTCAACAGATTTTTAATAATTTGCTTTTATATGTTAATATGTGTGATGCTAGTTTTGTGTTAAAATTATATATAATATGTAATAATGCCCCTCTATTATATATCTTATATATACATGCATAGCTGCAGTCACCCTACACGCCAACCATGGTTTTCTGAGACTTTTTGAACATGGCAGGAACCATTTGTTGTAATTTTCTAATTATTAGGAATGAATTTTAGGTGTTGCGTACTTAGCTTAATAATTGTGATCTATGACCAATGTAATCAAGAAAATATATTACGTCATGCATTAGTTGGTTATAAATTTGGTAATATTACCAAGTACGAGTTTTGTACAATATTCATACCCGTAATATATGTTTTTAAATGTTAGATTTAATAAAAACTAATTAAATGAGTAAAAATGTATGTAAAATTGACCTGATTCAATAAAGATTTAATAGTTGCAAATAAAACCGATAGAATTCAACATACCAAGGAAACCACTTCTGAGGATTTGTACGTACTATCTATTGTTTGGTACTGGTGAAGGGGTTTATTCCTTGCATATATATATATATGAATTGTCTTTAGTCAGGCACTTGTATCTGATCGGAACAACAGTTGTATAATTCTGTATAAATTATATATATTTACATGTAAAGTTGTATATATTTACATGTAAAGTCGTGTATATTTAACATGAAATACAACAAATCAGTCAATATACATATTTTTATGCCATGTGTTCACTTAATTACTATAAAAAATACATGTTTCGAGGAGGATTAATATACATTGTCGTTTCTTATAACTTAACATATATATCTTATATGTAAATATACACGACTTTATATGTAAATATACACGATTTATGTAGAATTATACAACTGTCATTTTAGTCCGGCAAACAGTAAGTGTCGGTTTAAAGACCTTACCTATATATATATATATATATATATATCTCTTTATAATCTCTTTAGCCTTTGAAAAGAGAACAATTGAGGTGTTAAATAATGATAAAGATTAATAAGATTCAACTCAATTTTTTGGTCCAATGAGCATCTCGGGATCTGAGTGCCATGACTTGTCGTAATTTATTGGTCTTTGTCTACTCAACACAAATCTCATCCATTTAAGACTAAAGTTGATTAAGAATGGCTATCACAAAATTAATAAAATGCTCATTAAAAAATGACCTTATGAAGCCATATGAGATCGATGACTGTGGCGCATTTTTATATATATCCCTATGCGTGGTTTCAATATAATTTCCATAAAAATCTATCTAGCTAAAGCTAAACTATATTAATAATACATATGACTTTGTAAGGTTCTGCATAATTAATAATTCATATAATGACGATCTAAGCTGTTCAAGAGGTTTTACCCTCCATGACATAACATATGTGTATATATAAATTATATATCCATCCCCACTTCAGGCTTTTTGCCTGCCACACCTAACTTCATTTTTTTTTTTATCACGATTTTATTAATTAATTTAAACATGGTGGTCTTCATTTTGGAATTAACAATCATGACAATTAATTTGATCCGTCATAATTAAGCGTCATTAATTTAGACTAGTCATGGTTAGCAGCCGTTAATCCCAACCTTATTGGACCACCACTTAGAAAATTAGCTAATCATGAAGGCGTTCTTTCGGGGGTATTTAGGTATTGAAGTTTTTTTTTTTTTTTT